>NW_011503365.1:0-11226 GCF_000495115.2 Populus euphratica
AGCTTTTTTGAGTTTTTGTTTTTTAAAGCAAAATAAAATGACTAAACTACCATTAGAAGTAAAAAAATTTTGAATTAGTGTTCAAGGGTGTTTTTGTATTTTTTTTATGTTTTTTTAATTATAATAATGTTTACTAATGAGTAATTTGATCTTTTAATAAATATAAAATATTATTTAAAAATCAATATTGGTTGACACATGCAGTACATACATTAGTAAATAGGAGACATCACTCTCTTTGAATAATTTTGAAAACGACCCGATATCCTCTTCTAGGTAGTTCGACATGTGTACATGGTGGCGCAACAATCGAGTTCCAGTGAGTTTTTTCTTCTCCTCTCTCTTTTCTCTCTCTTTGTTTTAGGTTTCATGCCTACTCTTTAAAAAATTAAATGTCTTGTCATTTTGTACTTGTATCAATATTGGTCCTTATTTTTTTCGTATTGCTATTTGTTTTACTTTTAATGCATTTTTAAATTGATTTTATTTTTTAATTTCACCCTTAAAATTAGATTTTATTTAATTTTTTTATTCAATTTGGTCATCCTTCTTTTAATTTCTATTTTTTTATTATTTTCTTGATTTATTTTGTTTTTCAGTTTAATCCATATTTTATTTTATATTTATGCTAGATTTGATCTTCTTTCTTTTGATTGCTATTTATTTTGTTTTTTAACCATTTTCTTGATTGATTTCATTTTCAATTGCATCCTTTAATATTTGAATGATTGAGAATTTTACTTTGTGAATTTTTATGTTTGCTTTTGATAAGTTATTCCTAGTTTTGTAACTCAAGTCATGGATTTTAAAAATTAGTCTAATTTAATTTTGATTTTTTTAGGTTCTTTTTAAAAAAATTAATTTTTTTATTTCATCATTTAACATAAGGTTACTAGAACTTGAGCTTTGTGATTTTTTTTGCTTTTCTTTTTATGGGTTTATTATGATATCATATCTCGAGTTGCAGGTTAATCAAATTAATCTAAGTTGAATTGAGTTTTTTTAACATTTTTTTAATTGATTTTTTCTTTCAGTTTTTGCATTTCATCATTTAATTTACTTTAAGCTTGACCTTTATTGTTCTATTCAGTTTTTTTTTTAAAACCCCAACCAAAAAATTTAAACCTAATGGCTAATAATGTATTTTTCCCAACTGAAAAATAATAAGAAATTAGAGAAGATTTTATCATGGGAGGTAGAAAATCCCAGGAAGAATTAGCGAGTAACCTTAGATGACACAATATACATATGTTCATGAAAACTACTGACAATCAAAGATTTGATGGGAACAACATATGGAACAATTTAAATGAGTGGTAATTTTGTAAATACAAGCAAGAATTTCTTCCTTTTTTCTATATTAAAGTCATCAGCCAAGAGAGTAAAAAAGGATAGGAAAATTGCAAAGAATTTTTTCCTTCTTCTCTTTTTTCAAGCTAAATATATGAATTAATGTGGAAATTCATCTGATTCCCACCAAAGAAAGCCATCCTAAAAACCTAGAGAGAAATTGGTGATTTTTGTATTGTTAGAGAGAGAAAGCTTGTTAGGTGAAGGGAGGGATTTCGAGTTTTTTTCATCAACAACTTATTAAATATTTTTCAATTAGCAAAGATAATGAGTTTAATTTTAATTTGATTGCAATTCTTTTTTGAAATTGTGTGAGGGAATAGAACTACCTAAATTTTATATTTCTAGGGTTTATGTTTTGATTATGATGTTAGTTTGACTAAACTTTGAGTTTATTGGTGTAGAGAATTGTGTAATAGGATGTATTTCGAGGAAAATTAAAAACTAATTATGGTAATGGAAACATTTAAGTAATCTAATGTTAGAGCTCTAAGCACAAAGACGTGCCAACAAATATATACCACCTAGAATTTGAAAGCGATGGATTGCAGCAACGTTGTATAGGCAACAGTGAATTTGACAAATAACGTATAATGATTCGTGTAAGTTATTGAGCTTTTGACTTGGTATGGACATGGAGCTTGGATCATGGACCTTCTAAGCTGGCAATAAACACAACAAAAACTGATAGTTGGGACTGCTAAATAAAAAGTCCACAAGTTAAAAGAAAATAAATAACCAAATTCATACAACCTATTCTGATCTATATCACAAGTCTTTTTTTAACTTCAATTTACCTGAAAATTTACCTTAATATAAAAAAATACCTTTGGAATTGTCTAGTAAAGTTTCAGCTCCAACCAACTGTTGGATTTGAAGTTATGCTAAATAACGTAAAACTGGATGATAGAAAAATTTACGCCAAAATCTGAATCTGACCTTACTTAGATTGTATCACAAGGCTGAACCATATCAGGTTTACTATGACAACAACAAATACAAGTATTTATGAAAAATACATATAAAAATTATGTATTTAAGTGCTTGGGTTAAATTAATTTCTAAATGAATAAATATATATGTTTGGTTAAACAAAAATGTTGATTTGTTATCATTAAAATTGTAAGAGGGATGTCTAATATGGGACACAACTTATTAGGAGCATATACGATAGGAACTCCAAATTAGAGTCACTCTCTTGCCTCTTTAATCATTTGAATTGTTCTTGTAATGCTTGAATGCAAGAAAAAAAAAAGAAATTTATATTTATTATATATAATTGATATCATGAAAAATTATATCTTTAAATAAGAGAAAAATGATATCAAAGAAATGATATCTTTAGCAAAACAATGATATTAAGAAAGAATATGTCTATAAGGTAGATAAATAATATAAAAAATAGTAGGCCTTATTTATGAGGGTTAAAAACATTAACTTGAGTTAGCTATATGGTTGGAGATTAGTTATGTGATGATAAACTGTTAATAATAATAGTATTGAAAAGGAAAGGAAAAAAAAAAAAAAAGGAGATGGAATATAATGGAAGATAATAGAGTTGTATTGTAATTATAGAATAGTAAAGCACATATGTATATGATATAATTTTATGCTTATTTATTGTTTATATTATTATGTCTTAAAATCCATCTCAGCCATGACCGCAACAATGATTTTCTTTCTAGAAGTTGTATAGTTTTATTTAGGTATGACTTTTATATATGTTATTTGTATTATGTAGATAAACTTTATATATATAAATATAATTAAACTTAAATCTTTTAAGATGTATAAGGAAGAGAAGATTGATTATTAATTATCCTTTTATTTTATTTTATAATATACCCATATATTTCTTGAAATAATATACGCAAGTCTATATATATATTATAATATGCATTACATTAGTAGAAATTATTAGAGTGGTAGGCCTAAGGCCACGTGGTTATGTTTATAATGATTGTGAATGGAGATTGATGAGAGATATGCTTGAGGTTATCAGTGTGTATTTGCATATATTTGAAAATTTATGGAAAGCTTATGGACAAAGGGAACTCTATCAAATTTTCATTAAATTGGATAAACTTATTAACTTGAATGGAAACGAAAAATGCTTTGTATGTTGATATATATGTATAATATACTGTAAGTAATTCAAGTTATGATAATAATAATAAAAAATTACACCAGTTTTTACTTATAAGTATATATCAGAAAATATGAAATTATATTAAAATTATAGGATGTTAGTCTAATTTGATTTTTTAAAAGAGAAAAATAACAAAACCTATTGGTTTTTTAGTGAGCCTTTTCTTGGGCTTTTATAGGCTAGTTATTTAGTATTGCAAGCTGCTTCTAATAACTCATGAACAATATAAGTAACAGCAAGACATCTATTGGCTGAAAAAATATATTCAATGATCATTAGGTAGAGTAACAGATATGAATTAAAGTCTTTTCGTTTGTTTCCTTATGTTACTAGATAATCATAGTAAACAATGATGAGTTCTTATATGCAGGTAAGATAATATTGGTATCATTGATCATCTTAAAAACTCAGAATCTAACTAAGAAAATAAGATATAAAGAAAGGCAAGTCATATAAATTATAATGTAAATCAAAATTGAAAGAAATACTAGAAGATATATATTGAGTGAAATGCTTTAAACTAGCGAAAGTCTAGCTTTATACTAATTCAAAAGTAATAGATCATTAAATCATGGATTTCATATTGTTAGTTACTTATGGATAGAAAAGCTAGTCAATTGAGCTATATTTTACCAAAAAGATATTAAATTGAACAAACAATCATAGTTTTGTTTGCTAAGAAAAGAAAATTAATAAACAGTTCTCAATCAACATTTAATAATAGAGAAAGTGAAGGAGTTCTTCTCAATCAGATTCCAGGAAAATAGTTTTCATTTTCATATATGTTATACACTTTATAATTGTAATTTACAGTTCTCAATTAACACTTAATAACAAAGAAAGCAAAGGAGTTCTTCTCAATCAAATCCCAGGAAAATGGTTTTCATTTTCATATATGTTATAGACTTCGTGATTGTAATTTATGACTGAAATAGGTTAAGTCAGGTAATGCTTTACATTTTCTTGAGAGTATATACTACTTTATTTATCTACAAGGAAAAAATAGAGTCAAAACAAGGAAACAAGAATAAAAAGAGTTAAATTATAAAAAGATCAAGCAACTCATAGTAAAAAATCACCTTATATGATTAAGATATTATATTTTATTTTTTAATCCCAAATAGTTTATCCCAAGATAGAAAGAGACTATAGAGAGATACATATCAGTAATAAAGGATAGTAAGTATAAGAACAACAAGAGACAAACGAGAGATGATAGAGAGATAAATACCAATGATGGATGATGGTAAATATAGGGATAATAAAAGACAAACAAGAGATAAAGAGAGCACGGGGAGGGGGTGGCTAATTTGCTATATGATTATTGATTTTAGGTTAGAAGAAAATTTTCTATTGATAGTTGTATTTATACCTTCTTCTTTTTCAAGTGTTGATTGAACTAGTCTGATTCAATCGATTTTAGATTTTTGAACTGAAATTGAATTGAATTAGAATTTTTAAGTTTTTTAATTATTTAATTCAATTTTTTTTCTCAGTTATTTTTTTCATTAGTTTTTTAGTTTTTTTTTTCACCTTTACTTTTAAGAATATTTAGAGAGTATATTAAATAATATAAATCCTCAGTCAAAACAAAAACAAATTTGATGAATCAATGATAAATATAATATTGTTTAATTTAATAATCATAAATTAAAAGGAAGATTTTATAATGATTTAAGTAAGTAAAATAGATTGTGAAAAAATTCAGATTTTAAATATAAATTATCAATTATCTAATTTTACAGTATTAGATATATCTTTAAATTTCATCGTTGGATCAGGATGAATATTTATGAGGGATATCCTAATATATTATTTTATCTTACACTAGAATTTCATGGTAATATGAGCTCGAGATGATCTCTACATAAAATGGCAATTAGTAGGGTAATTGCAATAAATATTTTTTTTTATTGAGGGGAGTAAGTAAGGGTAAAATAATAATAAACCACTATAATTACCCTATCGTTACGATACACACTACTATTCACTCAAAATAATAACAAGAGAGAGAGGGTATGTCCCATTTTAAAGTTTTCTTCAAACTTCCATAAAGAACCCTTCCTAAAAGTACGAGTTAGGTGCATGCAAAAGAATTTTAGTGGAGAAAAACACATTAAGGCTGAAAATGTGGAGAGAAAAACCTTTGGGGAGGAGTGGAGCTTAAGAGAGAAAATGTAAAAATATAGAAAGGTGAAAGATGAAGAAAATAATTGTGAATTTAATTAGTTTTTCAAATTATTTTAAAAGCTAATGATATCAATATAATACAAATATTTACTTGAATTGATTAGACATTGCAAGTTATAAAAACTAATGATAACAAAAGATATATTGACATCAACAACATTAATAAATATAACAATATTAAAAAACTTGATTAGTCATTTTCAACTTTGAAAACTAATGATATTAATAAATTTATTGATATTAATATTTTTTTAAATTTGATTAGTTGTTTACAGTTCAAGAAATTAATAATTCCAATAAATTGTATTGGGATCGATTGACACTCTTTAAATATAATTTTTAATTTTTAATTTAGAAAATTAACGATATTAATAAGATTTATTAGTATGGGTATGAATATAAAATATATAAGTGAAATAATTTTGATTAGCTATTTTCAGAAAATAACTAGTAATATCACTAAGTTTATTGGCGTAGACATGTATTAGAATTGAATTATAAGTCATTGGGATAAAAGAAAATAATAACTATTTAAAATTAACATCAACATTGATTAATCACCCGGGTTACAGATGAATATTAATAACATGAAGTTTAGCGTACAAAAGAAAAGAATATAACCTAATTACCTGTAGCTAAAGTTTTAGTGTCATTTATTTATATTAGTTTATGGTAATTTTGCTTTTAGGACCATCTTATACCTGTCAGGAGTAAATCTTTCTTATCACCTTTGACCTCTTAGGCTAGGTATATTATCGGACATTTTGACTTGAATTATAATCCCGTTTATGCATGTAAAATATATTAGCTTACCTTATAAATATATAATTAGTGTCATATAAAATATTGCATGTGATGTTGCGTGGTTTGAATTAAATTGATAAATCAATAAACTTAAAATGTTTACTCTCTTAAAATATCAGTATAACATCATCATACTATAAAACAAATATCCTAATAATAATTCCAAAATTTAAGCGTGTTTTATCCTGGATATTTGAGACTGTTACAAATAATATTGGCAAGTATTTTTTAGAAAAAAATTCATTATTGTTATTTTTTTTATTATCATTAGTTTTTTTAATTATAATGACATTATTAAATTATTTAAGTTTATTAAAACTATTTAAATCAATAATCCGGTCCAAAAGTTTTCGTGCTCTTTAAACACTACCTTTGGCATTTTGTATATAACCCTAATAAAGGGTAGCCATGCAATGTACTTTTTCCTTGTCGTAAAATGGATAAAGCACGAGGAGGCCTAACCCCTCAAGAAAACAACACCAGAAGCATCTCCTATCAAAGGATAATTCACCCCAAGCTCCACTCTATAAAGGATTAGCCAAAGAAGCAAACCATCTTGGTCACATGACAGAACGCATCATAAGCCATAACCCATTCTACTGCACCAATGAAACTACAATAAGAGACGAGGTCCATTTCTGTCCTGATTTCCTGGACATGCAGCGGAGAGGAAAAGGAAGTAAAAGAAGACAGCTGCAACTAAATTTGCACTACCTGATAGATCAATCGTTTGGAATATCGTCTCTTATGCATGCTGCTCTCTGATTGCATTAAATTTTAGTATCAACTTTGATATAATCCAAAAGCACAAAAGAGCAAGAAACCAAAAAACAATGTTCCATGCACCCTCATTAGCCAAGTGGTGTACCAAGACATTTCAGTGATATCTGAGTATCTTGGCATCAAAGAGCTGACACTCACACCAGGTTAGTATCTTCAATCCTTAGAAGGGGTTTTCAAGACTGGACACTCACAGATTTACATGCTCTGTATTCCTGGTTCACCGATTACAAGCAACTATTTTCCTGCAATAAACAAGCTCGGTTATGCATATTTCCAAATTCCAAAGGAATGGAGATGATAGGCCCAGCATGATAACACAACTAGAACTAGAACATGGGATATTCAAAGCAGTTCATGTCTATGTGCAACAAATTAAACGTGGGATATTCATAGTCCTTTAGTTATTAGCAGGTCAACTTCAGCTAAAAAAAGAAAACATTTTAAAGTGTGCCATATTAAAAGCTAATATAGTCAGGTTAAACCCAAAACAAAACAATTGATCATACAGGTCAGGTTAAACCCATCGAGTTTATCAAACATTTTCTCATCAAGAATTGCAGGAGAGTTTAAGACCAAGAATGCTGGAAATCTGTTCTATGACAGTTTTTTACGTGGACACCAGATATTTCTTAATGCTAAGCAAGAAGATGAAACCAGCAACTCCAAGATACACGTACTGATGCAAAGATGCTACAACAAAAGATATACATAGTCCTTTAGTTATTAGCAGGTCATCTTCAGCTTAAAAAAGAAAAAACATTTACAGTGTACCATATTAAAAGCTAAAATCGTCAGGTTAAACCCACAACAAAACAATTGATCATACAAGTCAGGTTAAACCTGCCAAGTTGATCATACATTTTCTCATCAGGAATTGCATGAGAGTTGAGGACCAAGAATGCTGGCAATCCGTTCTATGACTGTTATTTACGTGGACACTAGATATTTCTTAATGTTAAGCAAGCCATTTTTTTTTCTGTGGACACTAGATGATATTTCTTAATGTTAAGCAAGACGATGAAACCAGCAACTACAAGATGCATGTACTGATGCAAAGATGCTACAACAAAAGAAAGGCACACCATAGAATAGCGTATCCATATTGCTTAAATTAAGGTTTCACTTTCACTTTGTTAAAAGACATGCACACAAATTCACTTTGTAGAAAGACTTGAATACAAAGGGTGTCCAAGAACAGAAATTTTTGATAAAGCAAGATTCTCATCCAAATATTTTCATGATAAAAAAAGAAAAGGTCAAGTTTCGACCAGCTAGTTGCAAATCAAACCTGATCCTCTCTCATGAAGAGACTATCTTTTCTTCTTCCCACCCTTCCCAGACTTGGATGTTGCAGCATTTGATGTGGATGCTGGCTCCTGCTTCTTGGTCCTCCCAGGATGTCTAGGTACCAATTCTGCAACATGGAGCATAAGCTGTTTTCCTGCAATAAAGTTGAAGTTTTTCAAATTTAAAATATATGATATATATGGCAGACACTCATATACAAGTGACATCAGCCCATTCAACTTTGAGCTGATTTTTGTTAGTTCTTTCCCCTGATGCTTTCGACCATGATAGATGCAACAAAAAAGCACCCCCTTTTTTTTTCCCTCTATTTTCCCCTTTCATTCCTCCATGTCAATGAAGTACAGTGCCATGGCATATCAGGCGTGATGAGAAACAGCACTCAAATTTCTCAACTAAACTAAAAGGCAACAATTATCAAACAATCCAGATCACCAAGTGAACAGCTGGTATTTCATGAAAATGCTGCTAACTACTGATTAACACGCAAAAGGTATTCACCAAATCATCAATTAAGACAACACATATGAAAAGGCAGGTTCAGCTTAAAAAGTAGTGGATCCCTAGTAGAAACTAGTCTTGTGCAATACTAAATGCTAATGACACCGTACACACTACACATAATTTTGTGTCATTATCCCTGCTTGAAAGGTAAAGATTTATATGCAGACTAACAGGAACCAACACTCATGTCAATGATAACCGCCCCTTGGAAATTAGGGCCACTGAAATGATACCACCAAGTCACCTACACGTCATCCGCAATTGAATTAAATGCAAATATTTCACTTTAAGGATTATCAGAGAACAAAATAAACACGTGTCTGCAGGGCAGGTGGAGGGGCCAATCAATGTCAAGTGGGAAGTATAAAAATAAACTGTCATACAGGAAACTTTTTTTAAAAAAAAGTAAAAACCCTCTTACAAGTGTTGTGGAATTCACCAGTATGTATGGGTTGAAGTGGAAGGAAAGTGGCAGAGTTAAGAGGTTAAAAGAAGAAAGTTTGAGTTCATTTTGATGTTAAAATGAGAAAAGAAAGGAAGGGTATTGAAGGAAAAAGGAAGTCAGTTAGATTTCCAAGTTCATCTCACTTACGGGAGGAAATCAGCTAAAATATTTTCAAATATATATTATCATTTCAAAGATGCTTGATTTTTCCATGTATTTTTGCAGGAGTTTAGCATTAGATAACTTGATAGAAGATTTCACACATTCCTAGTCAGAGTATCCAACCAGAAGGCTGCTTCACTTAATAATAACTTGGGAGATGGACCTAGAATAGGAGCCATAAAAGAAAATATATATTAAACCTAGTTACTGTACCTAACTACCTCTTATCCTAAGAGGAGTAAACACAATACCGATCAAAGAGATAAAAGAAATAGGTTGTTGGATCATGTAATGTTCAGCTTGACAAGGAATTATCGACAAGATAAAACATCCAACCAAACAGTTGCTTCACTTAATCATAACTATGGAAATGGTCCTAGCTTGTGAATCAACAGGAACTAAACACAAAACCGTGATGGCTCAGTTCCATACCAAGTTGAAGCATTTAACCCAAAATCTCAAGTTACTAGGTGAAGAGGTGACAAAAGACTGACACAAATACATTTGACCAATACAGATACAATTAAAATTTAAGCATAGAAAAAACTATGTGTGTACGTATCCATCAGTTTACGCATATTTAAGAAAGAATAAAAAGATAAAAGTAACTTATGAAAAGGAAATAAAAAAAAAAAAAGCAGGATCATATCATACAATAGACAGAAAGGAGGGTAAAGGATGCTTACTGGAAGGAATAGCAGGATTACATAAACTTCCGTCTTCTCTTTTCAGTAATACCCTCACTCTACCTACTTGCATGAAATCTCGAGGATATGCCTTATCAATCTATGATATCCAAAAACCATCATAAAACACACAAAAAAAACAGCAATCACAAGCTCTAACTAAAAAAAAAAAAACAAAATTGTGGATTCAAACAAACCTCAATTGCAAAAGGAAGTTTGAGATGGCTACAACAATCACCTATCTCAACACAAGTGGGATTCTCACACGCCTTTTCCACGCTAATCCTCCTCCCTTCAGCTATTGTTTTCTTTGAGTTAATGTAAACAGGATATAAGACTACCCATTTCTTTATATTTGGCACTCCTCCATCCATCATTAACTATCTCTCCCTAGTAAAAAAACCCACTTTCCTTAAAAATAAATCATATAATTCAAGCGAATAGCAATGCTGATCTCAATAATAATAGTAGTAATAATAATAATAATAAGCAATGATTTTATATACCCAGAAGTTAAAAATCAAAACTTTAACAAACTAAACAGGGAGTTAATGAAAATTGTGAAATGGGGTTTCTAATGTTAAGGAACTGGTTCATTATTTTCATTCAGATACTACAATTGACACAAAAAATAAAAAATATCTTGACAAGGGGTAGAAGGAATTTCAATGATTGACAGCTAAAAAATAAAAATATCATGTGAATTCTAAAAGGGAAATCAGTGTTGGAAGAAAAAGGAAACTGGATTTCGTAATTGCAAATGAAAGAGAAAGGAAGGGCTCACCAATTGAAACCCTGGCTTCGCGTTTTGTTGTGTGAGATCTTTGGTGCTGAGGAAAGAGGATACG
>NW_011503396.1:0-5684 GCF_000495115.2 Populus euphratica
CTACTACTACTACTACTACTAGTATTATTATTATCATTATTATTGTTGTTGATGTTGTTGTTGTCGTCGTTATTGTTATTATTATTGTATCATTGTTATTTATAATTTGTATAATTAACCTCCCTATGGTTCGACCCCGGTCTTGCCGGGTTATTTATTACTTCGGCACTCCTACACTTGGGAGAAGATATTAATCTTTTAGTCGTGTCAAGTTTTTGGCGCCGTTGCCGGGGAGGTAAGTTTTGTATAAATTATAATATTTATTTTATTTTTTCTTTTCACTTTTCTTGTATATAACTTTGTTTCTTTTCTCTTGTTTCTTCTTCTTTTGTTTTCTTCATCCTTTTATTCTATTCCTACACGTGCATGAGAGTGTGGTCACGTACATCAAGTGGTAGACTTTGTAGGGTATCCTCATCATTTTCAAAAAATATGGCCGAAGAAGATAATCAATCACTTCATAATAAGAATAATGAGAATAACCGTGCTAGAACACTTAGAGACCATATAAATCCCATAAGAACAAGTGCACCATCATGCATAGTTTTTCCTCCCGATGCATCTCATTTTAATTTTAAGTCAGGCATTATTCAACTTTTACCTTCTTTTCATGGCTTAGATTTGAAAAATCCATACTTGCATTTAAAGGAATTTGAGGAGGTCTGCAACACATATAATAATTTAAATTGTAGTATGAACACCATCAGATTAAAGCTTTTTCCTTTTTCATTAAAAGATAAAGCTAAAACATGGCTACAAAATTTGAGACCAGGATCCATTCGTGCTTGGGATGAAATGCAACAACAGTTTTTAAAGAAGTTTTTCCCATCTCACAGAACAAACTCTTTCAAAAGATAAATCACCACTTTCACTCAAAAACCAGGAGAAACATTTTACCAATGTTGGGATAGGTATCGAGACTTGCTTAGCACTTCCCCTCATCATGGTTTTGAAACATGGAGATTGGTTTCATATTTTTATGAAGGGTTAACACCTAGAGATAGGCAAATGGTTGAATTGGTGTGCAATGGAACTTTTGAAGATAAAGACCCTGATGAAGCAATGGAGTACTTAGACTTGTTAGCTGAAAATGCTCAAAATTAGGACACCGCGGGTACTTATGAGGCACTGAGTAAAACTCAGCCTCATACATCTAGTGGAGGTATGTACAACCTTAGGGAAGATCATGACCTTCAAGCCAAGTTTGCATCTTTAGCTAGAAATTTAGCTAGAAAAGTCGAGGCACTAGAATTGAAAAAGAGTGGTCAATTAAAATCTATTGAAAACATTGTGTGTCAAATCTATGAAACAAATGAACACTCAACCAACGATTGTCCAACCTTGCCTTCTTTTAAGGAATGTCTTCATGAACAAGCCCATGCTTTAAACAGTTTTCAAAGGGCCAACCATAACCCATACTCCCAAACATACAACCCTGGTTGGAGAAGTCACCCAATTTTCAGTTGGAAGAGTGATAATAACAATGTACAAACTTCACAACTACCATTTCAAGCACACCACAATTTCCAAAATTCTCATGGATATGCACCTCCTTATGCTCCACCTCCTAAAAGAAATATTGAGGAAACATTGAATGCATTCATTGAAAAGCAAGAGACAATAAACACTCAACTTGCTCAAAACATGACAGATTTTAAAGATACTCTTGCAAAATTTACATCTGTTCTCAGTTTCCAAGAGAAAGGTAAGTTTCCATCTCAACCACAACAAAATCCCAAGGGGCAATACAATGCAAATGCAAGTAGTTCCGGAAGCCAACACATGGATCAAGTCAAATCAGTCACTACTCTGCGCAGTGGTAAGGTTATTGAAAAACCCTCTCTTGAACCTTATGAGAAAGATGATGAGTCAATCTCTGAGGGTAAGGAAGGGGTTGAATCTGAAAATTGCAAAGAAAAGACTGATTCTCCGCCAGCACTTCCATTTCCTCAAGCCATGACCAAACAAAGGAAACTCAATCACAACTCTGAAATTTTTGAAACTTTCAAATAGGTAAGAATCAACATACCTTTGTTGGATGGTATTAAACAGGTTCCTTCCTATGCTAAATTTTTGAAAGATCATTAAACAGGTTCCTTCCTATGCTAAATTTTTGAAAGATCTATGCACTGTGAAGAGGAAACTGAATGTGAAAAAGAAAGCCTTTCTAGCCCAACAAGTAAGTGTTATTCTTCAGAACAATAATGCTTTGAAATATAAAGACCCTGGTTGTCCTATAATTTCTTGCTTTATTGGAGAACATAAAATTGAAAGAGCCTTACTTGATCTCGGTGCTAGTGTGAATTTACTTCCATATTCAGTTTTTTGGAGTCTCGATCTAGGTGAGTTAAAACCAACTTCTATATCTCTTTTACTTGCCGATAGATCTATAAAAGTGCCTAGAGGAATAATTGAAGATGTGTTAGTACAAGTCGATAAATTCATTTATCTTGTGGATTTTATTGTCTTGGACACGAAACCTATTAAAGCATGTAATTCATTTCATGTTATTTTAGGACGTTCGTTTCTTGCAACCTCTAACGCATTGATTAATTGTAGGAATGGACTGATGAAGCTATCATTTGGAAACATGACATTGGAGATGAATATTTTCAACATTTGCAAGCAACCTGGAGATGATAATGATTTACAAGAAGTAGATCATATTGATGAATTAGTTTATGATCAACGATGATAATGATTTATAAGAAGTAGATCATATTGACGAATTAGTTTATGATCAACTTGAATCTACTTTAAGTAAAAATGAGTTAGATGAATCTGAAGATTTGCAAATGATTTATTCTAAGGAAGAAATCACGGATGAAACAAGCACCGAAAATGTTGATGTAAATCTTTTGTCAATAGTGACAACAGATTCGACATTTGACATCACACCAATCGATGATTACTTTCCTAACGAATCCTTACTTTCTCTTAGTCCAATTCCTTGGTATGATAAAAATATCAATTTTCTTGCTTTAGGAGATTTGCCAACGGATTGGAGTACTCAAGACAAAGAAAAGTTTTTGAACGAAGTAAAGAATTTTTATTGTGATGATTCAAATATTGTCCTGATCAAATATTCCAAAGATTCATTCCCGACAATGAGGTAAGTAATGTCATTAAACATTGTCATTCTGAATCATGTGGAAGTTATCTCTCATCAAAAAAGACAGCTATAAAAATCTTTCAAAATGAATTTTATTGGCCCACCATGTTCAAGGACACGTATGTATTCTGCAAAACTTGTGAAAATTGTCAAAAGATTGATACTAGTCAAAAGGTTTTGTTTTATAATTCTCAACTTTATTCATTACCTAGAGAGCTAAGATCAAGATGGAGCAATCCTTATGGGGCCTATGATATTGAGAATTCAATGAATGACAATGATTTTAAGAAAAATGGACATCGTTTGAAAGCTTACTTTGATAATTTTCCTAGTGAAAATGAATCAACTGGTTGGAATGATCTTGTAGATAAAGGTTGATTATTTTGTTTTTCTCACATTGTTTTTGTGTTTCTTTTTGAGTGATTTTTGCTAGTTTCTCTCACCCCGGTTAAATGGCGGATAACGGTACTCCGTGACTTAAGTCGGTTCTTTCAATTTCTCACAATAATTGATATCTGTGTATATATTTGTGCAATTCTTTGAATCTCTCTTCCAATTCTCTGTTGATAATGATCACTAATCTTGAAAAATTGAAAAAATATTTTCCCGCTCTGCCTCAGAATGTGATTACAAAAATTTACCGTGTTAGATGTGCAAGATTGAGATTGTTAATGAATCATGGAATTCCTGAAGATATTCGCTGGTTGATTGAAGCAAAGGTCCGATTATCAAGTGAGTCCTCTAATTCCTTCATTTCACACATGCCTGGAACAGGTAAAAGCACTTTTGCAAAGAAACATCGTGCGAAACGACTAGAAGTCTGTCATCGATATGCTAGATGGACTTGTAATGCACAATGTCGTTCTTTAGGAATGGTATCTATAAACCGTGAAGATAAAATACAATTCATTAAGGATGGCCTGAGTAAGGAGTCTTTAGATAATCTTCTATGGACTCTTGAGACGCATCCTAGTGGAGATGTGCATCGTGCAATTCATGATTTATGGCCACTATTTCATAAAGAACATGATCGACTTAGTCTTGGGAATCTGACTAAAAAAGACCCTGTTTGCCAGTTTTTAAGAAAAATAGATGGGAAGCCTATCCCCGACCCATAGAGGGCGTTTAAGCCATTCTTGGACGTAAAACCAAGGGAAGATGTGAGCCACAATCACAACTGCCTGTACATACACATGCTTTTTCAAAAGTAAATAAATAAATAAATAAAGAGAGAGAGTGTGTGTGTGAGACTCCAGCTGGCCTACATATAGGTGGTATGATTGCCTTTCTAATTTCTCATCTATAAAACCCTCTCTTCCTTCCTTTCATTTCTACTCAACCCATACATTCAAGAACTACAGAAGTGTGTAGAAATGGCAAGTTCCTCAGGTCATCATATAAGAAATATTTGTGTTTTTGGTGGATCTAGTCCTGGGAAAGAAAAGGAGTTTTTAGAATCAGCAAATCATCTTGGTCAAGTGCTAACTGAGAGAAAGATTCATATAGTGTATGGGTTAATGCGAGGTGTGTCAATAGTTGTATTTTTAGGAGGTAGTCAAGTTTTGGGGGTCGTCCCCGAAGCTTTAGCACAAGGGGACATCATTGGAAAAACAATTGGAGAGGAACTTCAGGTCTCCACAATATCGGCTCGAATCAATGCAATGTTTAACCATGCCGATGCTTTCATTGCTTTACCAGGTGGTCTAGGCACATTGGAAGAGATCTTTCATATTTCCATTTGGGACCAACTGCACATTCACCATAAACCCATAGGTTTGTTAAATGTTAATGGTTATTATGATAAGTTGTTGTCTTTTCTTGATCATGTTGTGGAACAGGAATTTCTAACATCTTCTACACGACAAATCATAATCTCTGCTGCTACTACTAAACAATTGATTGACCAACTACAATCTTTCATTCCTGTAATTGATCCTTCCATGAGTTGCATAAATTGGTCAACTAAGGAAAGCCGTAAAAAGCTTATATTAGATTTGAGTCTTCATTTGTGAATTTTTGTGTCTTTTGGTTTTATTATTGTGTTTTGTTATTTCTTATTTTTATTTCAGTGTGTTTCAGGTTTGTCAGTGTTCGTTATTTCAGGTGATATCTTCTATACTCTATCTTTCTACCTTTAAACATTGAGGACAATGTCTCATTTTGGTTGGGGGGAGAGGGTAGTAGTAGATAATTAATGCTAATACTTGTAAATCTCGTCAAGCATTCATGATTATAACAAAAAAAAATTGTTTTTCATTTCATAAAGCATGTGCATAATTGTTGTTACTAGGATGATAGAGTAAAGGAGCTCTTTTGTTAAAGTGACTCTTGAGACGCGTCATAGTAACCATTCTTAACAAGGTCTATTATAATACTTCTTGAAATATTCAGGTTTACAAACTCTTGCATTGTTATCACTTAATTCTGCTCATATACTTATTTAACATGTATTCTTAAACCTTTATTTACACACACACACTTTAACATATGATTGTGGATTGCATATTGGATTATTACATTATTTATGTTCTTTTGTTAAAGGTAACAACTAAGGGAAAGGGATAGTATATAA
>NW_011503396.1:7343-10979 GCF_000495115.2 Populus euphratica
TACTACTACTACTACTACTACTACTATTATTATTAGTATTATTATTGCTTCTATTATTATTGTTGTTGTTTATAATTATTGTTTATAATTGTTGTTTATAATTTGTACAATTAACCTCCCTGTGGTTCGACCCCGGTCTTGCCGGGTTATTTATTACTTCGACACTCCTGCACTTGGGAGAAGACATCAATCTTTTAGTCGTGTCAAGTTTTTGGCGCCGTTGCCGGGGAGGTAAGTTCTTGTATAAATTATAGTATTTATTTTATTTTCTCTTTTCACTTTTCTTGTATATAACTTTGTTTCTTTTCTTTTGTTTCTTTTTATTTTGTTTTCTTCCTCCTTCTTTTGCTTTCTTCTTTTTTTTTTATTTTATTCCTACACGTGCATGAGAGTGTGGTCACGTACATCAAGTGGTAGACTTTGTAGGGTATCCTCATCATTTTCAGAAAATATGGCTGAAGAAGATAATCAATCACTTCATAATGAGAATAATGAGAATAACCGTGCTAGAACACTTAGAGACCACATGAATCCCACAAGAACAAGTGCACCATCATGCATAGTTTTTCGTCCCGATGCATCTCATTTTAATTTTAAACCAGATATTATTCAACTTTTACCTTCTTTTCATGGCTTAGAATTGGAAAATCCATACTTGCATTTAAGGGAATTTGAAGAGGTCTGCAACACATATAATAAGATGACTAATGTAATCATGTTAACAATCTATAATCTGATTGAAACCTCCTTTGTGTGTGGTTTCCAATTGAATAATAAGAGTTTATACGATACTTGTTTGACAAACCATTAGTGGAACCTCTAACCTTGACATTTGTTATTATCATTGTTTAATCCTTACATTAATATTCCATTTCAAAGTTCTCATCTTCTTATTCTTCTTCTCCTTCTTTTTCTTTATTATTATTATTATTATTATTATTATTATTATTATTATTATTATTATTGTTACTACTATTATTATTGTTGTTGTTGTTGTTACTATTGTTGTTGTTACTACACCTTGACATTGTTTGTTATCATTATTTAATCCTTACGTTAATTTTCCATCTCAAAGTTCTCATCAACTCTTCTTCTTCTTCTTCTTCTTCTTTTTCTTTTTCTTTATTATTGTTGTTGTTATTATTATTATTATTAATATTATTATTACTACTACTAGTAGTAGTAGTAGTATTAGTATTATTATTGCTACTATTATTATTGTTATTGTTTATAATTATTGTTTATAATTTGTACAATTAACCTCCCTATGGTTCGACCCCGGTCTTGCCGGGTTATTTATTACTTCGACACTCCTGCACTTGGGAGAAGACATTAATCTTTTCGTCGTGTCATTTATAGATACCATTCCTAAAGAACAACATTGTGCATTACAAGTCCATATCGGACAGACTTTCAGTCGTTTTGCATGATGTTTCTGTGCAGAAGTATTTTTACCTGTTCCACGCATGTGTGAAATGAAGGAATTTGAGGACTCACCTGATAATCGGACCTTTGCTTCAATCAACCAGCGAATATCTTCAGGAATTCCATGATTCATTAACAATCTCAATCTTGCACATCTAGAGCGGTAAATTTTTATAATCGCATTATAAGGCAGAGCGGGAAAATACTTTTTTAATTTTTCAAGATTAGTGTCCATTATCAAATGAGAATTGGAAGAGAGATTCAAAGAATTGCACAAATATATACACAGATATCAGTTATTATGGGAAACTGAAAGAACCGAATTAAGTCATCGAGTATCGTTGTCCGCCATTTAGCTGGGGTGAGAGAAACTAGCAAAAATCACTTAAAAAGAAACACAAAAACAATGTGAGAAAAATAAAATAATCAACCTTTATCTACAAGATCATTCAAACCAGTTGATTCATTTTCACTAGAAAAATTATCAAAGTAAGCTTTCGAACGATGTCTATTATCCTTAAAAACATTGTCATTCATTGAATTCTTAATATCACAGGCCTATAAGGATTGCTCCATCTTGATCTTAGCTTTCTAGGGAATGAATAGAGTTGAGAATTATAAAACAAAACTTTTTGATCAGTATCAACTTTTTGACAATTTTCACAAGTTTTGCAGAATGCATACGTGTCCTTAAACATGGTGGGCCAATAAAATCCATTTTGAAACATTTTTGTAGTTGTCTTTTTTTATGAGAAATAACTCCCACATGCTTCAGAATGATAAAGTTGAATGACACAACTTACCTCATTGTTGGGAATTTATCTTTGAAATATTTGATCATGACAACATTTGAATAAGTTAGGGTCATCCCAATAAAAGTTCTTCACTTCTTTCAAAAACTTTTCTTTGTCGTGGGTACTCCAATCAGCTGGCAAATCTCCTAAAGCAAGAAAATTGTTATTTTGATCATACCAAGGCATTGGACTAAGAGAAAATAAGGATTCATTAGGAAAGTAATCATCGATTGGTGTGATGTCAGATGTCGAATTTGTTGTCACTTTTGACAAAAGATCCACAACAACATTTTCGGTGTGTTTTTCATCCATGATTTCTTCTTGAGAATAAATCATTTGCAAATATTCAGATTCATCCAACTTATTTTTACTTAAAGTAGATTTAAGTTGATCATAAACTAATTCGTCAATATGATCTACTTCTTATAAATCATTATCATCTTCAGGTTGCTTGCAAATGTTGAAAATATTCATCTCCAATTTCATGTTTCCAAATGATAGCATCATCAGTCCATTCCTACAATTAATCAATGCGTTAAAAGTTGCAAGAAACGGACATCCTAAAATAACAAGAAATGAAATACATGCTTCAATAGGTTCTGTGTCTAAGATAACAAAATTCATAGGATAAATAAATTTATCGACTTGTACTATCACATCTTCAATTATTCCTCTAGGCACTTTTATAGATCTATCGGCAAGTAAAAGAGTTGTAGAAGTTGGTTTTAACTCACCTAGATTGAGATTTTGAAAAACTGAATATAGAAGTAAAGCATTATTATTCTGAAGAATGGCACTTACTTATTCGGCTAAAAAGGATTTCTTTTTCACATTTAGTTTTCTCTTCACAATGCACCGATCTTTCAAAAATTTAGCATAAGAAGGAACCTATTTAATAGCATCCAGCAAAGTTATATTGATTCTTACCTATTTGAAAGTCTCAAAGATTTCAGAGTTATGATTGACTTTCCTTTGTTTGGTCATGTAATGAGGAAATGGAAGGGCTGGTGGGGAATCAGTCTTTTCTTTACAAATTTCATATTCAACCCCTTCCTTACTCTCAGATATTGACTCATCATCTTTCTCACAAGGTTCAAGAGTTGGTTTTTCAATAACCTTACCACTGCAAAGAGTAGTGACTAATTTTACTTGATCCATGTGATGGCTTCCATAACTACTTGCATTTGTATTGTATTGCCCCTTGGGATTTTGTTATGGTTGGGATGGAAATTTACCTTTCTCTTGGAAACTGAGAGCAGACATCAACTTTGCAAGAGTATCTTTAAAATTTGTTATGTTTTGAGCAAGTTGAGTATTGATTGTCTCTTGCTTTTCAATGAATACATGCAATGTTTCCTCAAGATTTCTTCTAGGTGGTGGAGCATAAAGAGTTGCATATCCATGAGAATTTTCGAAA
>NW_011500174.1:0-37954 GCF_000495115.2 Populus euphratica
TATCAAAAAATTAATTTGATTTTTTTTTTAATTTTTAAAAAACATGGTTAGATTACAAAAACAAATACAATTTGAATACAGAATAGAGAAATATTAAATTAGTGACCCCCCGCAATACAATGTGCCATTTTAGAAAATTTTCAAGCCAAAAACAAAGAGAAAAGGGACAATTGTGTGTTTTAAAGAAATGAAAAAACTTGATAGTCAGATTAAATCTTAATTAATTTTGATAGTATAATAAAAAATCTAACACCAACAACAAGTAATTTTTTTTATAAAATATTGTGTCCATTAAAACTAGGTTAACATACAAAATTCACGTTTAGATATATAAGATCGTGGTACCTTATAGAATGATGGTGTAGCAAAAATCATTTGTAAAAAGGAACCTGAAAAAAATTTAAATCAAATAGGTTCAATATTTCAAATCTATAAATCAAAAAATTAATAAAATCTTGATCAATAAAATATTGAAAGATGATATTGGAAAAGAAAGTTTCAATAAAAAAGGATTAAAAACAAAATAAATAACAATTAAAAAATAAACACCAAATCTAACCTAAAAAATAAAACTAAAATATTGTGGGATGCAATTAAAAAAAAATCTAATTAAAAAATAATATAAAATACTGAAGGATGCAATTAAAAAGATAATAATTAAAAAAATATAAATAAAAAGAACAGAAATCAAATTTAAAAGGTGAAAAAAACCAAAGAAAGATTAGATTGAAAGAAAATTATAATTTTATAAATAAAATAAAATAAATAATAAAAAAATATGAAACAAATATAAAAAAAAAATAATTGAAGAGTTTCTTTAAAAATACATAAGGGTAGGGGTTGCCCTAAAACCAAGGATAAGAGAGGAAAAAAACAACCATTAACACAAAACTTGACATATTTATTTTCACACATAACATCTAGGGATAAAAACAATATCATAAGAATTGAAATGTAATTATAAAAGTCAAAATATGGTCACCGAATAGGGTTGAATGTGCTGTCCAAAAATAATAGAAATTATTTTTGTTAAATTAAAAATATTTATTTATACTAAAAATAAAAAGATAAAAAAATACTAAATTATAAATTTTTAAAAAATTTTAATTAAAAAAATAAAATAACAAAAACACCTTAACCATGATAAAAACAATTCTAATTAAAAAACATTGAGGTGATTTTATTGTGTAGTTAAAATGAAAAAGTCAAAAGTAGCCGCACCTTTCCATGCTGAAATTTCTGCTTCCAAGAGCATATTAATACTTTCACCGTGCAAATAACAAAAAAGAAAATATATATTATTCCCCGCTTTCAATGTCAATTATATTAATTATATTATGTTCCCAGAGATAAAATTATCATTTCATTGTTTTAATTCAAAATAAAAATAAATACATGTACACAAGAATAAATGCTTTACTAGGATTCCTTTTAGTTTCTTTTTAATTAATGCACTATTATAATAAATAATATAATAATAATAATACTAAATGTTGTATAAAAAAAACTATATTCACGTAAAATAAATAAATAATAAAAGAGTTAGTTGAGATTTTCCCTTATTCTTCTTCCTGCAACCTTTTCTTATCTTGCCCAATGCGCAAATATGGCCATACAGTTTACTTGCAGAACCATTTAAGACAACGCATACCCTCTCTCGCTCTCTCTCATGGCTTTTTAACATGGGAACTGTTCATTGTGTCCAACTACCTTATCACTCATTCAAAAACTAGAAAGAATGCTTCTTTTTTTCTTTTTTTTGTAGGTTTTTTTTAGCTGGAAAAAAAAAAGGCAGTAGTGTAAAAAGACAAGCTGGTGATTATGTCATATATCTCCAATAATTCAAGTCTGAAAGAATCACATATCATCTGTTGAATTGAGTCAAGGATTTCTCGTCTCCAAGGTCAAGTTCTCTCATTCTGTGTCACGTTGTTTAGTTTCTTTGTTAAAAGTTTGGTGATTTTCTCACGAACTTCTTGGTTCTGCAAATGTAGGTGATAGATTGATTAGTGTTGTAAACTGAGATAGTAGTAAATGAGATCTTGCGGAAGCATTGAAACTCCTTACTAGTTTCTTACTTGTATCCATTCTGGTTAGTTTCCACTAACTCTTGCTCTTTTCTGCCTTCTTTTAGCTAAAACCTGTCTATGGTTCGTGTTCGTGTTCTCTCTCTTCTTAACATTTCCGGTCTTTGAACCTTTTCTACAGCCCTTTGTTCTTTTTTCAGATTACGGAGAATGTTTTATTTAATGTTAAAAACTATACTGGTTTTCGTGGTAGTTCCACGAACTTTTAAAGATAGACACTTTCATTGCAATACTTGAATTTTGTTGTAATTTTTGGGAGCTAGTGCTTGTAAAAAAGATCCTATCTTTCTGGGTTCTTTTTTCCTTTTCTGTTGAATATTCTTTTTCTTAAAAAAACAATAATAAAAATTGGTTATAGATTTGGCTAATTTGAGAGCCTAGAGATTAAAAGTGCACCCATGAATGTATTTTGCAAGCTGGGGAGCTCAAAGGCTTATGAGATGTTGATGGAGAAGATCCCAAGTTTTCTTATGCTTCGTCAGCCTATATCCCAAATTTTTATTGTTTTAGGAAGGTAATTATGAAGATTCATGGTCACTAGAGGAATATCAGAAGTAACCAAATGATACAGCCTGAGCTTCTCGCGGATATTAGGTAACCGTAAGTAGTGATTGCAAGGGGAAATCGCAATAGTAGATGTGTGATGTGATTTTTTGCCTAACTGTCGTGAGTGAATTCGCAACAATAATTGGGCAGTCAAAGCAAAATTTTAAGTTTTTCTTCACGATGATGGAAAGCATTGCTCACAAGTAAGTTCTGAGATTGTGGAGACTGAAACAAGTTGTTCTATGCAACCAGAGACCAAAGATTCATTCAAGACCTCATCATTTAGAGGTGGTTTTTAAGAGATTCTTTTACATTCAACAAATGTGTTCATATTGCCCATCCCATCCACTCACGGTTGTTTTGTTTGTTTCTGTTTTGTGAGTATTCCTTGGATTTTTTCCAATGTTTTACTTGCTGAGGTCCTCTTCAAATTGTATTTTCCATCAACTTAGGTACATCGGGAACAACTTAAAGCGCTCATAATTTTAATTGGACTTGTGTTCTTGGAAATGTTTCCATGGTTGCATCAGCTATCCATGTTTTAATTGGAAAGGTTTAACTTTTTCTAGAAGACGATTTCTATATTCCCCAAATTGGAAGAAGTTGAATCATTCGTGATGGAGTTGTTTGGGAAATTAGTCCAATGTTTTACCTTACTTTCCACTCGCATAAAACATCAGTAATAGAAATGAATAACTGGAAGTTGCAGAGAGATGTTCCTGGGACTTGTTTGTACTTACTTTGCACCTTTTAACATTTTTTCTCCTTTCGTAAAGAATAAACAAGACGGATTATAGAATACTTCATTAATATATGAAATGAGAGCAAGTGTCTTCGGTTCAATGCTATTATATTGAGATAGTGCACAATGAGTCATGGATGATGATTTTTTTGTTGTTGTTATGCTATTTATGGCATAGGTCTATTCTACCTACTTGTAAATTTAGTCATCAAATTATATTTGCCATCAATATAATCTCAGTATAATGCAGGTCTGAGAAGTTAGCGAGGCTGAAGCCATCTCAAACAAACAGAAGTAGTGCTTTCCTGAGTGTCTCCAAATCATGTTACCATCTCTGCGGCCTTACTACGTTCTGCTGGCATTCAGTTGAATGTGAGTTGAGGTTTAAGAAGATAGGACTTCCAAGTTTCCCTCGATGTTGAAATGGCTGTTGCTTACACGTTTGCCTGTAAATTATAATTGACATTCCAGATATTTATTGAAAATGGAGATCAAGGAATCAGAGAGGGTGGTTGTAGCTAAACCAGTAGCTTCCAGGCCTAGTTACTCAAATTTTACGTCTTTCTCAGAGTTGCTTGCGGGTGCCATCAATACCACACCCTCTAATGTTTGTTCTGGAACAGCAGTTGCTGCCATTAGACCAAAAACAGTGAGGTTCAGGCCAGTGGTGAATCGTGCTCCAGGTGCACTGGTTTCTTCCCAGGTGATCACATAGCTCTTCTGAATGCCCTTTTCCATTATGAATTCTTGCCTTCTGAACTTGATGTTCTCGGACACTTTCAGGCTGAACTCTCTGGAACAGCAGTTAGCAATTCGTTTAATAAAGTTTCAGGTACTGATAGCAAAGCCACTATCATATATAAACCACAGGCAAAGCTTGTGTCGAAAGCAACTGTTTCTCTACTGGCGAATATGGTCAGTAGCAAAATTCTACCCATTTTTAACTTCTTCTGCCATGGTAGTCTAGCAACTGCTGTTTGTATTTATTTTTTTTTGGTCAGACACTAATGCAAGAGTTTCTTTTGACTAGGGAAACTTCAATCCTAATTCACAACAAATGTTACAACCAGTTGAGACTCGTCCTCCGCTTTCAAAACAAGATAAACACAATTTCTCTTCCCAGCTTACCTCAAATCTTCATCAGAATATTCCATCCCATGCAGAAGCAGACCACGCAACTGAACCCTTAAGGTTAACATCTCTGAACCAGGAGGAGGATCCAAAAACTTTATCTAATGCATCTAATGGGGACCGACCTTCGTATGATGGTTATAATTGGAGGAAATACGGACAAAAGCAAGTAAAAGGAAGTGAATATCCACGGAGCTACTACAAGTGCACCTATCCAAACTGTCCAGTGAAAAAGAAGGTCGAAAGATCATTTGACGGGCAGATTGCAGAAATTGTCTACAAAGGGGAACACAACCATTCAAAGCCCCAGCCTCCAAAGCGCAACTCATCAGTAACACAAGGACTATCTGATGGCAATGCTTCAGATAGGAACAGCACCCCATTATGGAGTAATCAACTCAATGAAAGAAATGAAGGCTCTGAAGGTAGAGAAGAAAATCAGAATGAAATTGGATTACCAGTGCATTCAATTTATCAGGGTAAAGCTCCACCATCTTATGATCCTGCTGGAACCGGCACAATTAATGCTGGTACGGGAACTCCTGATAACTCAGGTGGTGTCAGCGGGGAATGTGATGGTGGAAGCAAGGGATTGGAGGGAGCCACTGATGAACCTAAAAGTAAAAGAAGGTAAGAGATAAGCTACTCGTGAATAGATTTGAAAATCAGCTACTATAAGCGTTCACTTCACCATTAAAAAGAAAATAATTCACTATCACTGTGTTGTTTTGTGCTAAATTGGATCATCGAAAGAAATAATCCAAGTCGGTTTTGTGCCAACTTACCTTTGCTTCTTCCTCCCACCCTTCACACCCTTACCTCACTACAACAAATTCAATAAGCTTTTTCCATGACCTGATGATGCCTGTTTAATTTTACAACATACGTCACCCTTGAAATTATTCTCTTCATTCTTATGTAATGGAAATACTCTCTCTTCTTATAGGAAAACTGAGATACAATCCACTGAAGGTGGCATGTCAGGGGAGGGAGTACAAGAGCCCCGTGTAGTGGTGCAAAGCTCCACAGATTCCGAAATTTTGGGGGATGGTTTTCGATGGAGAAAATATGGGCAGAAGATTGTGAAGGGGAATCCATATCCCAGGTTGAGACCTAATGACTTGTTTGAGATGTATATTGCAAGCTGATCTTCTTCATCTCTGATTCTAATATGGCCTTCAAAAACCTCTGGAAGACAAACGTTTTTGGTTGTTTTCATAATATTTGACCAATCCCACACATATTCGCATTAGGATATAGGGACATCATGCCACTGCTACAGTTAGGTTGCTTCTGGATGATTAGTCACCTCCTAATCTCTTTGATTGAGGTTAACAGACCCTCCTTATGTTTTCTAGTATATCCATGGACTTGTTGCATTTTTCCAGTCTGATACTTTCCTCGAATTTTGCTCACAGCACATTAAAAACCATCTTGCAGGAGTTACTATAGATGTACCAGTATCAAATGCAATGTTCGCAAGCATGTGGAAAGAGTATCAGATGATCCAAGAGCTTTTATTACAACATATGAAGGAAAACATAACCATGAGATGCCTCTGAAGATCACAAACCTAGCAGCCTTTGAACCTGATTCACAGGCACCTACTACCAGGGACAAGCAGTGATCTCAAGTCTTGACCATGGAAGGATCTGATATCGAACTTGATGCTTGCTCTGGCCCAGATATCAGAAAGAGTATGAGGACTCCAGAAAAGCTAAATAACATGACAATCAGAAACAAAAACAAAGCTGTTTCAGTTACGGAGGCTTCTTCATGATGTCAGTCTTGTGTTGGTAATGAGAATTATCGAAACAGGCTGTCTCGTTTTCATTTCATCTTTTCTGTCTGCTGCCGATCATAAGCTTATGAATACATTTCCTCCCTCTTTCAGTTATTACCTTGGCTAATCCTTGGTGTACAACTTTCCGGAAAGAAGTTTATAACAATTTTCGGGCACATAAATATTTCGATACTCGAATAAATAGTACTTTCTGATTTCATTATGGTGACATTGCATGTAATTACGCATTGAAGATCCTGCTAAATGTCTTTCCAATCAACTTCGGCATCAACCACTACGTTAACTGTCCTAAGTTTTGCCGTCCTATTATGTCTGCAAACTGCAATTAATCATTATATGCAGGACTCTGCGTTGAACCTGCAAGGTCGTGCCTGTGAGCTAGATGGTGAGCTAGACTCGTACTTTGAACAGGGTTTAATTTTATATAATATGTTGGAGTTAAGAAAGAAGACGAAATGATTTTGCAAACAAGACCTCAAAGATCATTGCTAAAGTTGGGAAAAAACTTCAACGCTTTTTATGGCTGCGTTGCTGGAATGATGGCTTGACACTAAACAGTATTTTCATTTAATATTAAAAAAATAATATATGAGGTTTATCTTAATTCAAGTTAATCTCTGTAAAATTTATGAGGATAATACTGAAAAATAATTTAAAAACTAAATTTCTAATTAATTTAATATTAAAAAAATAATAAAAAATAATATTCAATTAAAAAAATAATTCACGTAAATTTTGTTTTAACAAATTAAACTTATAACTATGTCTTTTTTAGATTTAAATTTATTTTTTATATTTAAAAATATTTTTTATTTGTTCATATAAAGAGAATGAAATTTTTTTATATAAGATATTTTTTTCAAAAAAAATAATTAAATCATATATATGAGATTAAAATAGCAAAAATAAGCCTAATTATTTTAAGTAAAATAACAATTTTTTTTTCATTTTAAGTTTGAATGAAGAAATAGATCATTGATGATAAAATATAAATAAATAATAAAAAAATAAAATAAAAAAGATAAAATATTTTTTTTAGGAGGGTGGCACATCAATAAAAGGCCTAGTCTATATTTTAGATTTTTTATTTTTAAAAAAATTTAACAAGATAAACAATGAAGAAATAGATTATTGATGATAAAATATAAAAAAATAAAATAAATAAAATAAAAATGATAAAATATATTTTTAAAGGGGTAACTCATCAATAAAAGGTTTAGCCCACAAACTTTTATATTTTAAAATTTAAAAGGATAAATAATGCGATGAAAACTTCAACTAATTTTGTTTGCTCAAAAATATTTAAAAAGTATTTTTATTTTTTAAAAAAATTTAAAAAATAAACAATAAGACATTTATTAGAATCAAGTGATTGGAGATGTCTCTGAAAACAAGACATAAGTTTTTTTTTATCTAAAACTTTGATTTTTAACCAATTTTGTTTCCTCAGAAACATTCAAAAAGTACTTTAGAGGCTTTGATCAATTTATATTTTTAAACAACTCGAAATTTAATGAAAAAATAAAATATCAACTACAATTTAAAAAACATTTCAAGTTTAGATTTATTATTTTAGACAATATTAATAAAGAAAACTCTTTAATGTAATTTTTTTATTAAAGAGAATTATTTAAAACTAAAATTAATTATTTTAATAATTAAAAATGATGTCAAGCAAAATTTTTGTTATTATTGGAATTTAAAAACCATTTTTTTAAACTAGAAACTAAAAATTAGTAAAAATTAAATCCTGAATCAAAATTAAATTTCAAAAAAGACAGTGACTAAAAGTGTCATTTGAAAAATTAGAGGATTAAACTAATTATCCTTTAATTTTGCAATTTAAAGACTCATCCGAGAAAACAAACTTTGGAGATGAAAATGATATATTTTAAAAAAAGACTGCTTTAATCCACAGCAATTTCACGGTTGTTTTTAATATTTTGTTATCGAAATATCAAAGATCTCTATCGTGGTCCCAGCGGGACAGTGTAGAGAGAGAGAGAGAGAGAGAGAGAGAGCTGGATCATGTTTTGGGGCAAAACCAAGTCAAGGATTGTTAATATTAAAAACCTGTGAAGTGTCCGTGATGTGGACGCTGCCTGCCCGTCCTCCCGCCGGCCGGATCCTGTTCTTAGAAAGAAGTGCTTTCGTTGGCTGTCACGTATTGTAGGACGTGCCTGTCTTACACTTTGAATCCAACCATTTGGCACACAAAAAAGGTTTTTCTTTTTCATAAACAATTATTTTGAATTAGGTTAGAAGAAGAAGAAGACGACGACGACGACGACCCCACCCCTTCTCTTTATCTCTTTTCATGACATGACTTTCTAAATAAAAACAAAGAGGGAGTGGTTTTAATTCTATTCTTGAAACAAACTACACGAAGACGGAAAAAGTAATATAGTTTGAATAAAAAAAAGTTAAAGGTCATATATATTTTTAAAAATATTAAATTAATTTTAATGGATTAATTTTTTAAATTTGTAATTTGGGTTATAAAATTATGATATTGTTAAATTTAATTTAATTCATAATAAACATATTGTTAAATATTAAAATTAAAAAAATATCTAAAAAAACCACGAATACTGTAGGCATAATTTTGGAATAAACTAAGATTTTGAACAAAATGAGATTTATTTAATTTATTTATTATTATTATTTTTTTACTAGAACAAAATATGCCAGCCAGAATTGAAACAAAAAGGTGGGGTTCGATGAACGGATGAAGCCGTCAGCAGCCTGCTTATTACTGAAACGAAATAAAAGTAAATGCATCCTCCTTTTTTACTTCCATACCCCTGCATCACACGCTTGCACAAACCTCTCATCTAAACCGTCCATTTTTATCGACTGACAGACCTGACAAAGGAATATTCGATCCTCGTGGGACCCGTGATCAGTAGACCGTGATATCCCCTTGAAAACGCTACCGTTTCGTAAGAATATGGCCCAAACAATACCGTTTCCACCAATCACCAAATATGAAAAAGAAAAGAGCACGGACAGAGAGAGCGCGCTTGTTGGGCTTCTTCAACTTCTCTCTCCATATCATCAACGTCCGTGGCCACTGTGTATCAATCAGTAAAGTCACTTGAATTATCTTTAGCTAGTGCTTAAACTGTGTAGATAGAGAGTGATAGGTTTGAGAGAGAGCAATGGAATGGATACCATGTTCTGGTATATCAAGGCGGGCTACAAAGAACAAGAAAAACAACAACAACAACAAGAATAGGGTGATCGTGAACCAGAAACCACTTGATCAGACCAAAACCTCTCCAGGTTTGTCTTTGAATCTTGTACTTCGGGTTTTTCTTATGATTTTCTGAATATACTAGGATTTGGTTATTTATTTTTTATTGATTATGAATTTTTTTTGCCTTTTCTTATCTGGGTGTCTTCTTAATTGATCAGAGATTTTGTCTCCTTGTTCTGACCAAAGTCTAAGAACGTTCGGTGATTGACCATTCACTCGTTTGTTCGATAACGTTACTTTGTTTTTCATTCTAAAGATTGTACTTTGTTTTATAATTGCAAGTATTTCTAGCCAATAAACTAAATCTTAATGATAACTTTCAGACAGCTCTTAATAGCTTAACTTGTTTTAGCAATCACTAATTCATTATATTTCTGTGTTTTCCCATACCTACGAAGTACTATGGTTTCATGGATCCTCGCGTTTTTTATTCTACATGGACTTGATTTTATTTTAGATCACAAATTACGAGTTCCATTGTGAGGATGAGTGGGTGCTAAGATTGTTTGCTGTTGCCTTGTGAACAGGGACAGTAATGTTTATAAATTTTTGTTTTCTTTGGATCATTACAAGAATTCATTTGCTTGTTGATGTTTGCTTCTCCTAATACGTGTTTGCTTTTGAGCTGTTGATGGTTGTGGTTTGGTTTCCTCTATTGGTGGAAACCCTACTTTGACACTTTCCAAATCATTTATTGTCTTCATCCTTTTCTTCCCCGTTTGCATTTGCAGAGAGATTGAGGAATGATTACCCTTTGCGTGTTAAGGGGGAGTCTAAAAATGGAGGGTCTGATAGCACTACAGCACAGACTTTTACATTCCGTGAATTGGCAATTGCAACTAAAAACTTTAGAGCGGAATGTCTTTTAGGTGAGGGAGGTTTTGGAAGAGTGTATAAAGGATATCTGGAAAGCACTAATCAGGTTGGTCAACTTCTTACTTTATGTAGAGAACGAGTCAGATTTCCAAGCAGCGTGTAAGTCTTGCATATTCTAATTCGTGCTGCTAATCTAATGGTTCTTATTATTTCTTCTAAAAGCTATTTTTTGGATCCCACATGCACAATTCTTATAGAAGCTTAGCGTGTGAGATTTGATTATTAACTCGTTAAAAAAAATGGGGCTTCTATCATGAATATGATATGTATGGTGAAAGGTGAATCTCTCCTTTTTCTTTGGTGCAGGTTGTGGCCATCAAGCAACTTAATCGAAATGGTTTGCAAGGGAACAGGGAGTTCCTAGTTGAAGTGTTGATGTTAAGTCTACTTCACCACCCTAACCTTGTTAATCTAATTGGTTATTGCGCTGATGGAGATCAAAGGCTTTTGGTTTATGAATACATGCCTCTAGGATCTTTAGAGGACCATCTACATGGTATATACATTATGTTCTTTTTTATTGGTATCTACTTTTTAATTTGGCTGTTGGGCTGAATCGAGTCTTTTGCAGAAGTTCCACCTGGTAAGAACTGGCTTGATTGGAACACAAGAATGAAAATAGCTGCTGGGGCAGCAAAAGGATTGGAGCACTTGCATGATAAAGCTAGCCCCCCAGTTATATACCGAGATTTAAAATGTTCCAATATTTTGCTTGATGAAGGTTATCATCCCAAGCTATCAGATTTTGGCTTGGCTAAACTGGGTCCTGTTGGGGATAACACCCATGTATCTACTAGAGTTATGGGCACCTACGGATACTGTGCACCAGAATATGCAATGACTGGACAACTAACTCTGAAATCAGATGTTTATAGCTTTGGGGTTGTTCTACTGGAAATCATTACAGGGCGGAAGGCAATTGACAATTCAAAAGCTACAGGGGAGCAGAATCTGGTTGCATGGGTACGGGATCCTTAACTTTATCATTTTATTATTGTTGAAGAATAAGATTTGAGACCCTGCTTGGCCCTGTTGAGAACGATGATCCCTTATTTTTTCCTGCCATTATCATTTCATCAGCCTGCACAACCAGTCACTGGTTCTGGGAGGTTGGTATAAGGTTTTATAGACAATATTATTCACTTAAGAGGGTGTTCTCTATCACTGATTGTTCTGTCAAAACAAATATATGCTATGTACAAAGTCTAGAGAAATCAGAATATCATCATCACCATCGTACTTCCCTCGAGTGGGAGTATGATCGGGGTCACCACCCATCCAACTGACATTTATGCCAGCCGCAATAAAAACCAAGCAGACAGGCTGTGGTGCTAATTTTGTGAGTCGGGCTAGATAAAATAGATAGACTTACTAACATCCTAGGCATCCCATTACTATTAGTAAATATATTTAATGACACGTGGTTGTTTTCACGGTTCACATGACCAGTGAAATTGCTCTCTGTTTTTTTTTTTTTTTTACTGTTTAAGCCATCGGACATTTTTAATTGTGAATTCATCCTTCAAAGTTATATAATTATGGTTTTATAGGTTGATCTGTTATTTGATTTGTATTTTTTCATATACACAAATTGTTTAGGAATTTTTTAATTGTTATAAGAATATTTATTCATAATATTGGCATATTCTTCTACTACAATAAAAATTAATTTAGAATCTCATTCACTTCTTAGTGCGAGTTATCAACATGTCAATCAAGTGTGTGCACTTCTCTTGCTTCACATTTCTGTAATTGTGCCACCGTGGTCTGTGGTATATGGCTACAACATCTACATGTTAATATTTTTGCCATAGAAAACTGATGATAAAGGTTATGTCAATGCAAAATTACAAATGAACTTTGACTTTACCATGTCGAGGTCACATGATATAATTTATATTATTTTTTAACACATCTCTTCAAATGAAAGTTTTTTGGGCTTGAAACTTGCATAGATCTACATTACTTTATGTTTAATTTTTATCAAATAAATAGAAATGGTAAGATTCGAACTCGTGACTGTTTGGTCATTGAAGTTTTGATACCATATCAAAAAACCATCTCAACTAAAAAACTTAAACTGTTAGGTGAGGTCCCATCACATGTATAATTTTACACTCTTTTTTCTATAATTTCACTCTGATGTTGATTCTTTTTTCATTGAATTTCTGGTGGATGGCTAGTGAATACAATGCTTTAAATGTTTTGATACTAATGATGACCCTGACAGAGGCTGAAGGCAACATTAAAATTTGCAGTTATCTTGTGCCAGTAATTACCTAGAGGCACTTTGAAGAAAAAAAAAAAAAACCCGGACTCTACCTGCAGTAAACAAGTGTTCACTGAAACTACCAACAATTTTAACCATGAAATCCAAAAATTTGATCACATCCTTGGGAATCCATTTACCAAACACCCCCCCCCCCCCCCAAAAAAAAAAAAAAAAAAAAAATCTTGTGCACTTATCATTGATGAGAATTGTGTGTGAAGGTGGTGATTTGCAGCTTGATTATGCGTATTTGATCTTTTACTTCTATTACAGGCAAGACCTTTGTTCAAAGACAGAAAAAAATTCTCAGACATAGCTGATCCAATGCTTCAAGGTCAGTATCCTCCAAGGGGCTTGTACCAAGCTCTTGCTGTTGCAGCGATGTGTGTTCAAGAGCAGCCTAATATGCGCCCCGTCATAGCTGATGTTGTCACAGCTTTGACTTACCTTGCTTCTCAAAAATATGACCCTGATGCAGATACAGGCCAGAGACCCCGCTACCCCCCTGCCTCGCCTCCTCCTAGAGCAAAGAGGGGTGGTAAAACTCAATGATAGTGGATCTGAGAGAAATCAAACGAGGAAATTAACATTGCTTTATCCTTGTGTGCAAAAGTAACTGAGATTTAGAGTTCCAAGCAGACTTCTTGCCCGACTTATTGCCAAGAAAAGTCTTGATGGATGCTAAATGGATTGTATTATGAGTAAGTAGTCTCCTTTCGAATCCATGTGGATCACAACCTCAAAAAGCTCTAGAGTTCCATTGTCAGCTCATTTCTCATTTTTTTCCTTCCTATCAAATTTTGTATCATTCTAGATCAGCATGTTTTCCTACTCCAGTTATTATCAGGAGATGCTGGAACCTGGGTTGTTGTGATCCTATAAATATATCTGGCTGTATAGCTCTGCCATGTATTTGACCCTGACCCGTTCCGAATAAACAGTTTGAAGCACGATGATATTGCAATATTGGATTGATGTTCTCATGGAAAGGGTTTTTTTTAAAAAGAAAACACTTGCTTTAATGCCATGGTAACAGATGATGGGCGTTATTCACATTCTCAAAACATGTCATGCTTATCATCAATCTTCTTGTAGCTGTGAAAAAATGGAACAATCTGAGATGGCCAAGGGCACCATGGAACTCAGCAACTATTAGCATTTGTTTCACATGAACAACAATAAACATGTTAATGATCTTAATGCATCCGTACATCATCCTTGCACCAAAATCTCAACATTTTTTTTCCAGCCCCAAGACCGACCATCATATGCGGCATCTGTCGCGACAGTGGATCCTTTGTCTCATGAAGGTTTAAAAACATGTCAGAGAGCAAAACGGATCCACCAGGACCAGCGAACTCTTGCACAAATAAATTCATCATGTAAGGGCAAAGAACTGTCTAATTATTTTGATTTGGCATCGATGCAGATGCAAGGCTCCTTTACCCCGACCCATCTGTCCGTGCATAATTACAGCCACAAATCAGTGAGTTCTTGAGCAACAGGTGCCATGTTGCTGAGAATGAATGGTGTAAAAGTCGTCCCCTAATTCCCTCCTACCCCTCTTCTTGGTTGTTTCTACCTTTCTACAAAGTGCTCGAGTTTTTCCCCTCATTGCTAGATTAACTGGTGCCAGAATCATCATTTGTCGGTTTGTCTTTGTCCTGCCATACGAATTTTATAAATGTTCAGCTGTCAGATTGAAAACAATCACAATGCATTGTGGCTTAAACTCGATGAAGACTCTGTTTCTTTTTTTCTTTCAGAAATCGGTCTTGAAAATTGTTGAATTTTTTTATATAATTTTAAATTGTTTTGATGGGCTAATGTTAAAAATAAATTTTAAAAAATAAAAAAAATATTTTAATATATTTTCGAATAAAAAAATATTTTGAAAGAAAATCTTATTCCAATCCAAAACACTACCTTAGGTGCTTTATCCATTGGAAAATCTTAGACTGAAAAAAAAGAAGAAGAAAAAAAAACCCGGAGGGACAATGAGATTGGTAAGTTACACTCCACAGTTAAAGGTCCAAAATTGCGGAGGATTCTCGTCTTTTGCATATTTCACCATAGAAATTCTAGTAGTGAATGCTTACAAGTAGATTTAACCTCTCTCTCTCTCTCCCCCTCTCTCTCTCCGTGTGATTAGAGGTTGTTTTTTGAGCATTAACAGTCATGAGAAATCAGGTGTGTACTGTTTATGTGCAAAAACTTACCTTGTTCCGGTCACGCCAGCCAAGGCCAAATAGGCCTATCCTTCTTCTGGGACTTTCCACAGAGGAGCTCACTGACCTGTAACTGAGTTAGAAAAAAAAAATGCAGAAGGATATACTTGCAAGCGAAGAAATATAGGAGCTAAAAGTACGACTTGATGAATCAATGGATTTCATGGCACTAGGAACGTGCTTATAAAGTGCGCTCATTACCGCTGCTGTCCACACATGAAAATATTAAGCTTTCCAGAAAACCCGACCCTGATTCACAGGACCTTTCGAGAATTTTTAGGACTTTTCATTTTTATGCTGTGATTGACAGTTGGCTACATTTGTTGAGAGGACTATCATGAAAACTTATTAGATCTTATCCATGAGGAAGTAAATATTCATAAGAAACACATATTTCTCGTGTACCTTGGTGAAGATAGTGCCTTAGCTTTGCCAGACTGGTACTGTACGGTAGCCTCTAACATTGATTCAGCCATGACCACTCTCTGTTCCATCTGAGCAAGTGAAGCCATAGCCTTCTCATATTTTTCCTGCGCACATAACTTTATTGTGAACCAATATAGTTGTGTAATTCAAAGACAGAAAGTGACATATTATGCTGAGTTCTTGGATCTACAACGATGTTGGCAAGGAGAGAAAAATGGAACAATCTCCTGGATAAAAGTTCCAGCGTACCTCATCATATAGCTCTCTCTCTTTTTTTTCCCACAGCAATGGGTGAAAGTTCAAAAAAACTGGATGAAGGACCAGATAAATATTATGCTAAGTTCTCTGGAGAATGAAATTAATTTCAAGCTCTGATCTATGCTCAAGACTTCCTGATATGAATTTAATCCTTAATTACCAAAATTGTGTTCGGCACAGTAGTTCTATCTTTTTAATCAAACTGAGTTATCACATGAAGAGCATTATCATAGAATAAAACCATGACCCTGACCAAGATAAAAAACTGCTTGACAGAAAATAAGCCTCCCAGTGTCATCAGCTTCTCGATAAGATCTATTTAATTTTGATAGGATGGAGAAGGCATGCCTCTGTATTCTAGAAATTTAACTTCGAAAATAAAATACGTGCTTTCTCAAAACCCAACAAACAATTCAGCACTCTTTATTTCCATAAATGTAAATCTATGGTCTATTGTAATCTTGTATAACAAGAACCTGAAGCACATTTACTGCATATCTTTGTGCAGCTGCATCTTGCTCAGCCCCTATTCGAGCTTCTTCAGTTATCTTCTGTTCTTGCTCTACCCGCATCAGGACCTACAGATAATACGAATAATATACATATTATACATAATATAAATGAGTTCCTAATATTATATAGAATAGGAATCCTTTTTCCATAAACACATGATAGAGTATGTATTTTTACTCACTAAAAAAATTAGAAATCATGGAAAAATAGTAGGAAATATTAACCTTAAGCATTGCGGCTTCTTGTTCTTTCTTATTGGCAAGGGCTTGCCTTAGATCAGCTACCTCTTGCTCCAACTGCTCAACCTGCAGAACAAATTTTAGTTTCGCAGCAAGTAGAGTGGCTTGAGGCTAAAAAATGGATAGACTTCATGACTAGCTCCTAGATTGTGGACATTTATAACGAACTTTTATATCAGGCTTCTCATTTATCAGCTTTGCATCAATCAACCAGTCAAGTAAAAATGGTGGGAGACTAGAATGGGGTGATACTAATTATAATTTGAATATACGACAAATTTAACTCTTATGAATTGGAGCTCCATGAATACAAAAAGTCAATCGACTAGTTTACCATCAAAGAGGTAAAAATATGACACCAAATTGAGTGTAACAAACTACACAAGTCAGGAAAATCTATGTAAATGGTTCAATAAAAATTCCAAAAACAACACAAAACACTTACGAGCAGAGGGAGGAAAGTGCTTTGCATGTATACCAGAACATGTATCTATTTTGTCATGCATTCAGAAGCAATAATGGTTGTTTGAATCTACTTTGAATATACCTTTGCACTCAATTGTCGTCGATTATCTTGTTGGACCATCTCCATTAGTGCTGTCTCAAGCTCCTCGGCTCTGGAAAAGGAAAAAAAAACTCAAGCAGAATATTAGAGGCAAGTAAACCATGAATTTTTGACAAAAGATAGGCTCCTGCAATGTGCATCTCATTTTTGTAGTGCTTTCTTCATCAAATATGATCCAGAGAAGAAGTAAAAATGCATCCCAAAAGATTGCAGAAATTAGAAGGCACTAACCTGAGTATGGCAGATCTTTTCTCCTCCATCAATCTGCACAACTCAACCTTCAGCCAAACCACCTGCACAAAAGCTGTTAATTGCTGACATTCAAATGAGAGGGAAGTGAATTGCATGAATTTCCCCCACAATCACAAGTAACATTATTAAGCCTCAAATAACTTTTGCAAATATAATTGGAAATTTTAACCAGGAAAATGTTAAATTAGGGAAAGCACAAAATTTGTCAGTTATCACGGATAGAAATTCATCAAAATAAAGCAGCACCAAAGGATGGTATTTGTGAATCTTCAAACATGAATCTAGCATCAGGTGGATGACTTTCATAACTCAGGAAAGCAGCACTACAGTGCAAAGAAGGAAGGAAGAGAAAAATTACCTGTTCTTGAAGATCTGATAAAGAATCTACTTCTTGGTCAACACTTAAGCCACTGAGCAAATCATCCAGATTAGAGGAGTGAGACTCCAGTAAGGACTTGTCTCCCTCGCTTACTTTTTTTTCTTCTACTAGTGATCCAGGATCATGCTTAAAACTGTACAACTTAGATGCAAGCCCTTTTGAACCCTTCCAAACTCTTCCCCCTTTTGATCTTTCCTCAACTACTACAAGCACAGCTGGTCTATGCTTTTCTCTCAACTGTAGTAATCTAGCTTCGGTTACAGCCAAATAACCTATGCAAGCAGTCAAAACAAGCTGGCTGCTATCAAATGTTGACCCTGCAAGTGATTGCAATAAAGTGATCGCGTCCCCAGCATCTTTAGTTGTAACTAATGCTGGACCTACAAGAAATTACACGGCTTGGAATCATGTCATCTTGAATACTCTCAAAAGATCGCTGATTCACAATTTAAATAAAATATGTCCTCATAGTGTATCTGTGTGCATTCAAGTACCATACAACTCCATTAAAGCAAGAGCTGTTTGAAACAGCATTACACGATTTCCTTCAAAAAGAAGAACATCCCAAACTCGGAGAACTGAAAAAAAAAAAGGAACAGCAAAGATTCAAGTCAATCTGAAACAAGAGAATAAAGAAAAACTAGAGCATGAAACAAAACTCGGTTTAAAATATGCAATGCCATATGAAACCACCCAAGCTCACCACTTTCCCAGGGAAGCATATTGATGAAAATGGAGAGGAACCAGGGTCCAGAGATCCATGCCACCTGCACTCCCAAGTAATCCAGATGATTAACTGCACCAGAAGCATAAAGGAATAAAAGAACCATATATACTGCTTAATGTAAGAACAGAACCACAATACTTGTCAACATAACAGCTTCTGTAGATGGACTAACCCAATTTAGGAAATTTTTCACGTATCAACTCCTCAAAAACAAGTTGGTCCACCTAATGAAACAAAGAATTTTTTTTTAATCAACATTAAACTACTGAAAAGAACCCCAATTTGAAAAGTGGATCTATCAGAATCGAATGAACATCAAAATATATGCCAGGGCAAAAACAACAACTGTCCCTAAGAAAATCTTGATGAATATCACCTGAGATTCTATCATTTCTTCCGTATAGTAGCCATCAAAATAGTCATCAAGAATGCCCACCAAAGTCCTGAGAAGGTCCACCAAAACAAGCCAGTCCTTAAAACTAACTTGGCTACAGTTAGCTTGTTGTCAATTTGCTTCATGGATGCATGTGCAGATTAATGGAGGAAACATATAAAGTAAAACAAATGCAAAAACTTTTCAAGTCCATTCCCAATGAAAAAGGGGAAAAAGGAAATTTGGGTCCCAAATAGAAAGCCAACAATTTAAATTCCATTCCATACTCACAGTGCCCCATTCAGATGTTTTATTAAATAATTATCCCTGGTTACTTTAGAGAGCATGTACCTTCTTTAAAGCAATAGATGAAAGAAATGAGCTACTCAAACCTACCAAAAGGCATTTTCTTCAGGCATCAGAAGGAGCAATAAGCCAGCAAAGAAATTCATTGCCTGCAAATGTTTTCATACTAATTAAGGTAAGTAATAAAAGAGATCACACCAGTCTGTATTATATTAAAAGAAGCCTATCACATGAGTTGCATTTAACGAGAACAAACTGCAGAAATACAACGTTAACAGACAACCAAAGTAGCAGATTTTGATCTCAAGTTCTTGCTGGAATGTTTTAATAATATATTCATCCATCATGGCCTTCATTTGCTCTTGGGTTATACCCAAAAAACCTCATATCAATGGAGATATTTATTCATCCTTATATACCCTTGATCCTTCCCATTTCTAACCAATGTGGGACTTTGGTCGCATACCCAACAATTATGAGGTCTTGAGCGTCAATTACTTAAAATTATGACACTAGCGTTTAATTACCAGAAACCTAGAAAGTAAAACATAATGAACAGTGAACTGGTTATTAGAAAATGAAACTGCAGAGGAAATGGCAAATGAAAAGAAGGAGATTGAGGGCTGGAGAGAGAGAAAAGAGAAACTAAAAGAAATTTAATCTAACAAATAACACTAGCATAGCTGTCTCAAAAGTTGGTTAGTGTGATGGAGTTTAGGCTTTGACTTCATTCTGTAGTTATTAGTCAAAAGAAAAATGTCTACACAATTTTGGGTCCAAAAAGAAAAGATTGAGCTAAAAAATCAAAGTATTATTTGGATCGTTAGAATTAACAAAGAAGGCTTGGTCAGATACTAATTACCTGACAATACCCCACTGAAGGGTTATGTCGAGCATATGCAACAAGTACACGCCTCAAGGAATCCCTACCACGCTCATCCAAGGCAGGATGACCTGGGAAAGTTCGTGGTATGTCCTGTAAAGTAAACACAAAAATCATTCTAGGGAGAAAACTTGATTGCAACCCAAAGAAAAAGAATTGGAACCTACAAATTTAAAAGATTGAACCATAAAATCCAAGGTGCATGCATCTAATAACCTTCTCAATCTGCTTTTTCCATTTTCTGGGTGCAGCATTTGAGTTATTGTGTTCCTTGCTTTCATCTGTATTACTTTCTTCGGCAAGCAGCCCCTCATAATATCTCTCCACTCGACGTGTCTTCACACCGACAAAGGCTTGCCACACCTATAATGTCAGAATCATACATGGAAGATGTACTTTTGCGCATATAAGGAGTTAAAAAGTCCATTGATAAACTCAACAGTGTCAGATTTACCTCTCCCCTGAGGTCCTTTGGAACTCCCCCACGGACGAGGAACTCGAGCTCTTTCCAAGGAAAGAATGATTCTGGGGACTCCTTACTATCCACGTTCGTTTCTCCTGTGGATTTGTCAACATTATCATCAGAAGTCTCTTTAATGCATAATTCCTTGTCAATTTCCGCCACAGTGGATCCTCCTGAAGATCCTGTCTTTCTTATAGATGGAAGATGGTCTCCGTTTATTGTATTATGCCTGTATTTCATATCCTTTATGTTCTTAACACGTGAACTCATCATATTCTCAATAACATGAAGAGATGGTCTCGTCCAAGACCACGATTGAACCTTGTTGGCCTTTGTTTCTTTTAAAAGCTGCCCCTCCTTGTCAGATTCTTTTGAAAGCAGTGTCTCCCTTTCTTGTATTTGTGAAGCTTGCACCTCCTTCTGAGGTTCCTCTGAAAGTTGTACCTCCTTCTCAGGTTGCTCTGAATGTTCCACCTCCTTCTCAGGTTGCTCTGAATGTTTCACCTCCTTCTCAGGTTCCTCTGATCGTTGCACCTCCTTCTCTGGTTCCTCTGAAAGTTGCACCTCCTTCTCAGGTTGCCCTGAAAGTTTGACCTCTTTCCCAGGATAACTTTTGGTTGAACCATCAGAATCTGAATTCTTGTCACTTGAATCATCCTCCTCCCGGCCCCTTTCGAAAACAGTCTCTTCTCTCAATTCATCAGCCTCAGCCTGCAAGTTCTCTCTACAGTCCTCCTCGGCAGAGCTAGAATGATTAGATTTTGCTTGCTGTTCAATGAAGTTGTTCCATTTATATGACCTTTCCTCTTCCTCCTCCTGATACCATGAAAGCACTACTGTGTTGGAGTGAAAACACCTTTTAACTCTTTAATTTTACAATTGCTTTCACTGTCCTATACTCAACACTCCACAATACACGGTGACACAAATTCAACAAAATAAGAACTGAAGAAACATTTGAGCAAACAAGAGGATAATATATATATATATATATATAGATTCCACATCCTCAATTTACTGATGAGAAACTAATGTTTCTTTACACCAGAAATTAGAAAGAAATTGCAACTGTCTAATACCATTTGCTTTCCAAACATATCATTTTATCAATTCTCGATACAAGGTCAATGATTCTAAAAATAATCCACGCCAATCACTTACGCTAAACATCTTGATTTGAGAAAAATTTTTAATATGTGTCTGCCATACCTTATAGATATTTGCGTACTCTCGATATCTTTGTATGTGTTGAGGTCTTAAAGCAAATCCATAGCCGTCCCTGTTGACATCATCAACAACAATTTCTTCATTCTCAAATGCCCCCAAATCAGTCATCGAAAATCCCCATTTCGGAGAAAATGCAAACACTCAATGCAAACAAATTCATTCATTAAAAAAGCAAAGGGACAACATATTGCCAAAAACAAGATCTTTAAACACGAATGTAAGAAACCTTGAATGTAATGGAATTGAACTTGCCTGGATTCAACCTCCAACGCACGCCTACTCAACAAGGACAACAACATCCTTCACACGTATAATTCCAATCCTACTTCCCATAGCTCTCTCTTTTCATTTAAACGTACCAGTATCACAATTTTACACCTCTCATGATAATCTCTACATATCACCCTCACAGTTTCTTGAAAAACCAACTAGGCATTTCATTCACTATCATTAAAGCATCCGAATTTCTTTTTTTAAAAAAGGGATCAATCTAGACTGTTATAGGCATGCAACACCGTCAGCTATGAGATTCGAGAGAGCAAAAAAAATAAAACCAGAACATTTCAAAGAATTTTGAGAGAGATAAGCATCAAACGACACGTGGAAACAAGAGAAGTGTTCGTTGTTGTAGTACCTTCTGTGTTGGATAATGTGGAGGAGATTGAAGTTCTTCTCCATCATCTTCGGGTTTGTTATGATTTGTCGAGATCTAAGGATGTTTCCTTGATTTACTTAGAATCTTGCCTCGTCCTCTCCTGCTGCTATACATGACTTGTTATATCGTGAGCTGCTTGTTTTGAAGCCGCTGTTGGCTCTGTTCTGGCCTGGCCTGGCCTGGTCGTTACAGAACCGAGTGTGACGTGCTGTGTTTGCTTAGGCGGGTAAAACGACGTGGCATTTAATCCACAATAGATAAACACCATCAACTCAACTGGGTTGACTTTGACCCCCCCCCCCCCCCCCGCCCCACCCCTGTTTGCACATTCCACGACGTGTCGTTTAGTGCTGTGTGGAGCCCATCTCTATCGTAATCATTTCTGACTCAACTTCCATAATTGTCCAGGCTCTATTTACGTCTCTCATCTGTGGACTTGCTGGGAGCGCAGCAACCTTTCCTCTTAATATCGTTGACAGAATACAGAGCTCAATGCTCTAACGACTAGAAGTTTGGTGGTATAATGGATGTTTCCCTGGCAAACATTGTGGATGTTTCTTTTCAATATTTTGGAGCCAAAATCATGAATCTCCAGTGGAGGAGGCTTATAGCATAGGAGTTTGATTGGTTCAATTTTTTTATTTTTTTCTTGTAGATTTTAGCTTCTTTTTTTTTATAAGATTTTTTATTAATAATTTTTTTAATGAATTAATTTTTTCAAATTAAATGAAATTATATTTAAATTTTTTAATTGAAGTCGGGTTTAACAAATTATAAATTTTTTATATTAAATTAGGTTTAAGGAGTTCATCTAAATTTGTTTATTTTTTTAATTGATATTTTCTATTTTTTTGTTTAAGATAAAAAAAATTTCTGATTTTTTTAATTAGATTAATATTAAATTGTTTTATAATCCCAAATAGATTCAAGTGTAATTTTTTTATTATTTTTAAGTTAATTTTTTTTATTGTTATTGCTTTTTTATGGTGTTATTTAAATTTATAATTTAATTACTTGGAACATGATTTTTTTTAATCTATCACTTTTTTTACATTAAAAAAAAATTATACAGCCCATGATGACGCATGAGCAAAACTAATCTAGTAATAAAACAAAAGTGGCATTGACGTCAATTATATTTCCTTTATTAGAAGATAGGAAAGCATATCACTGCCAATACCTCACCCACTGCATTGCATTTGTATTTTAGTGACTGTCTGGAAATGTTATTAAATTGTATTTTAAAAAATTTATTTTAAATTATTATTTTTATATTTTAAAATCATATTAATGTGCTGCAATAAAAAATAAATTTAAAGAAATATTTTGGCACCGCACTTCTAATTTTCATCCCGTTATGTTTTTTTTTTTTTACTTAATCTTTCCAAAACATATGAATTATTGATTTATTATTGATTGGCATTACTATTTACTACACGTATATGGCAACGTTTTCTAAGTGGTTTTCAAAGCTATCCATTTACAACGCTCTTTTTTTTTTCTTTTTTTTTAATTAATTACAATTTTTTCTGTTATCATAATTAGGAATGGAATTAGCAGCTTAGAAATCAACAAATATAACATTTACCGTTACTATTGTTATTAGCCATTAGCTTCTTTAGTAATTTATTTAATGAATTAATTTGAAATTTTTATTTTTTCACTTACTTTAAATTAATATATTTTTAGTATTTTTAAATTATTTTAATGTCCTAATATTAAAAATAATTTTTAAAAAATAAAAAAAATATAATTTATTCTATTATCATGTATGTAGGGAGAGAGTTGTCCTGTGATTTGCAATATAAAGTAGCGTTTAGTAGTTAACTGTCTTGTGATATAAATAACCGAAGAAAAAAAATGTTGTTGGTTCAAGAGATGGAAATAGATGTAAAAATATAAAAATAAACTTGTTTTTAAAATAAATTTTTATATTTATAAAACAAAAAATACAAAGGGAATATGTCTTTAAATACAATATTTACTATATAACTAAAGTAAAAAAAAAATTATCAATTTTTTAAAAAAATATGTAAGTTTAATAAACTCTTTTCATATTTTATTTTGTATTATCTACGTCATGTTTTTTTTTTTTGTGGTTATTGAAACCAAATTGTACCCAATACCTTGAATGAATAAGTTTGGACCAGTAAATATATAAAATATAACAAAAAGATGCAAAATCTTTACAAAAGGACAAGGAGAAGGGTAAGAAATGGCGATCATTGCCAGTGCCTGCCTGCACGACCACCTGCCATTGGCATTGCATTTATTTGGTCCCAAACTGATATATTATCAGGCACCGTCAGTTTAAACGGGCCATGGCATTTGTATCTGCGAGGCGAAAGTCTTCAATAATTGATTTTAGAGAGAGAGAGAGAGACAACATAAATTCTATTAAATAGAGATGCTGTCAGCATCTCTACAATAGTGCCCATAATAGGTGCTAAAGCAAGACAATCTTGAAAGTATAGCGAGCACACTAAACAAGGCATGACCCTTGAACTCAAAGCAACAGAAACTTACAAAGCCCCCAATACATACAGTCACCAAATTAACATAAACCTGGCTGCTGGAAAAGCCCAGAGAGCTTCAACTTCTATTATTTACTAGAGCTGTAAGTAGACTATCCACGGAGACCCGACCATGATGCGCAACCAGTGGACATTTGCACCTCGAGTGTACAAACACAACCAATCTTATTCAACTATGAGACACCTGGGCCCTTATTCATCACAGTGGCATTTTAAAATCTAAGCCTGCAGAGCAATGATAAAGAGGAGAATGGTTACTTAACCACAGCCAACATTAATTTGGAGGGAAAAAATGAATAGATGCTATAAGTATATCAAGATGACTTTGGTGCTTTACCAAAAAGCGCTTCTTGAAAAATTCAACCAGCTCTTTTGGATCAGTTTTTGTCTGCTTGTAAGCCTCAATCTTGTTCACCTCCTGCATATGGAATACTGGTTCAGGACATTGTGTACTAGAAAATCTAGCTCCAATGCTCAGTTGCTCAACAGAAAATGATTGCTCATCATAAGCTTAAGAAGTGGACACTATAGATGATGCCAAAACAATAACTATACATGATCCCAGTCATGCAAGATTGAAGATCCAGCAAAACTACTACAAGCAGAGGGTATCTTTAGACCAAAAGAAGAAGAAGAAACGGTGGGTAAGGCAAGGGTACAGAACCAGGCACTCCAGGGAGGAACAAAGTGCAAGAACATGAGACACGGATCGAATTAAAAATATAAAAATAAAAGCAAACACTTGAAGCAAAAGATTCCCAGAGCGGAGTTAGCCATACAATATCAAATGGATGGATAAAACAAACAATCTCGGCAAAGAATAACTAAATTAATGATTGGATGACCTGGTAAAAAAAAGAAGAAGCAAACACTTGAAGCTAACGATTCCCAGAGTGGAGCTAAACATATAATATCAAATGGATGGATAAAATAAACTATCTTTGCAAAGAATAACTAAATTAATGATTGGATGACCTGGTAAAAAAAAAAAAAGAAGCAAACACTTGAAGCTAAAGATTCCCAGAGTGGAGCTGAACATATAATATCAAATGGATGGATAAAATAAACTATCTTGTTAAAGAATAACTAAATTAATGATTGGATGACCTGGTAAAAAAAAGAGAAGTAAACACTTGAAGCAAAAGATTCCCAAAGTGGTATCAAATGGATGGATAAAATAAACTTCTTCGGCAAAGAATAACTAAATTAATGATTGGATGACCTGGTAGAAAATAGATTCAAAATTACCTCAATCCAAGCTGCCAGTTTTTGTCTGCCGGCAGTGATATCATACTTAAAAACTTCTAGCAAGAAGATATTGAATCTTTCAACAAATGGGATATAGGCTATGTCCACCTGAGAACAAATGATTTTTAAACATATAACTGACACACTCAAATAATGTCGTAAGGCAATGGTCAACCATCCCACATATTTCTGAATTAAAAAATAAGATTGCACCGTGATTGTGCTATAAAGTGAACGATTCAACAAATAGAATAGGTTCAGGCTCTAGTAATATTAAATTAAAACATACCAAACTGAATTCTTTGCCAAGGAAGAATGGCCCATCATCAAATTTATGCAGAGCATTTTCTAAGTGATCAAAAGCAGGACCTGATGCAAGTTAATGATTAAAGTTAATCCAGTTTGCATACAAAACATTAGGCATAGAAAGAGAGGAATATCTGGATTTTACCAGCTTCCTTCGCCACGTCTCCCTTGAATGAAGTATACACTGTACCGTTGAATTTATCAGTGTAGGAGAACAACTCTTCAGCAAACTCTTTCTTAGCAGGATCCTGAAGAACTTTTCTTTGTTAACTTTGTCTGTCTAAGTTGTAGGAGAGTTTTCATCAAGAGTGCAACAGAATTATCTGCATCTTACCTTGGGGAGAAGAGAAGGTCCTTCAAAGTTGCTTTCTAAATATTTAATCAAATCAAGACTTTCCCCAGTAATTTTGCCATTGTGTTCCAATGATGGTACCTATAAACAAAAAGGGTTTTCTAATCCAACAAGAAATGATAAATAATGCATAGGTTGAACAAATGACAATATGCACTTGATGTAACTAGGTATCATATTAGTACTAACACCAGTTATCCAAAATCTTCACGTATCCAAAAATGACAACAAAGTTGCAGGAGTTTTCAATGGAAAATTCATGTAAGATACGAAGAGCAACAACTCAGTACGTAATTTTATCAGGCTAAACTCAGTAATTCATCAGCTTTATGTCCACGCCATTTTAATTCCTGACCTATATATGTGTAGATTAGCACTGCCACCATTACAAACAACCTGACGAAATAGAAGCATGCTAGACTGATACTACAAAAATAAAAAGAAGAGTAAACAATTGTGTATTAATTCTTGATCAATAGGGTATGAGTGACAGGGTGATGATAGAAGGAAGCACTAATGGAGCAGTAAGAATAAGAATATTGACCTTATTTGGAGGGTAAACTTTCTCTGGATACCAAGCAGGCCTATTTTGAAGGATTAGAGGAACTAACTTAATCTCATCTTGTAATCCCTGAATCCATCGAAAAATTAAAGATTAAAAAAATAAAAAAAATAAGCATCCTTGATATAACTGAAGATGATGATGATGAAATGCAAAAGATACCTTGAAGTTCCTGGTGATCCAAACTCGCTGGGCAAATGGACACGTGTAGCATGTATACAATCTTAAACACAGCACAACAGCTAATTTTAGAAACAAGATTCTTACGATGTACTATCAATCAAACACAACGCGAAAGGGAAAGAAAGAAATAAAGAAAACAAACTTGGTAGTTCCATCAAAGAGTGGAGGTTGCTCTGCAGTAGCATCCAATGGTGGGGGCAATTTCTCTGGTACGCTCTTATCCAAACTTCCCATTTGGAAAACAAACGGAAAATTAGGGAACTCACTAAAACAGCAAGCAGCAAGTTGCAGAATATAGAGAAAGCAGGAGGAGATTCTTACGCAGAAGCAGTCGCCATGGATTGGGATTAGTGCAAGCGGTCAGACTCGTTTGTTTGGTTGGTGAGTAATATGCGTGATCTGGTGAGCAAGACTGAAGGCTTGAGAGGGCTTTTATAGGTACAAAAGAGCAGCGATTTGGGAGTAAATTGCGTCCAAATGCAGAGCGGGCTGGGCGAGTCTGCATTGCAGTCAAAAGTTTGGATTTTTTAATACTTTAGGAATGGGTTTAGGAATGTGTTTGTCTTGGAAATAGGTCTTCGGCTGTGATTTGATACATACATATATATACATATACACACACACACACACACACACATATATTGCAGTAAAAAGTTTGGATTTTTTAATACTTTAGGAATGGGTTTAGGAATGTGTTTAGTAGGTCTTCGGCTGTGATTTGATTTGATATATATATATGTGTGTGTGTTAAATTATAGTTAGTTGTATTTAAATATATATTTAACAAAAATTATGGTTAAAGTTTATGTGGAGTAAAATATACATGTATAATATTTGGTATTTTTATGAAACTCAATTAAAAAAATATATAAAAAATATTACACAAAAACAAAAGTTTCTAACTCAAATTTTTAGCAAGTTTCCAAGCATAAAATGCAATTTAATTTATTATTAAATATTTTATTGTATTTCTTTCACTACAAATATAAAAATTAGTAAAAAATAGATACAGTGCTTGAAAACATTGTAAGAAAAAAACTAATTTATTTTTTAAATTTTTTTAATTAGATGATAGAAAAAAAATTAAAAATTAAAAATATTATTTTAATATATTTTTAAATAAAAAATACTTAAAAAAACAAAACAAAATACCACCTACATTAAAAGTGATCTTTGCAATGACGTAATTACATTTAACTCTTCCAGGATCTTCGTTGGGTGCAGTTTCGGAGGCCAGGTTAGGACGAAGGGTTACTTTGATTTATCTTCGTAGGTTTTTGAGATTATTTAGAAAAGAATTTCGTTTTGTTTAACGAATAAACTAATCCACGGATATAGCCAATGTTGAATAAGAAAAATAGTATACGAAGGAGGACAAAAGAAACCAAAAGGTTGGAGGGAGATTCGTTCATTTCCTTCACTTTTAAAATTTACACCTTGAAACAACACTCAAGAAAATTTATTAAATTCCTTTAATTACACTAGACTGCAATTTTAAAATAGTTCGAAGATGAATTTCATTTCATTTGATGTTAAAAAAAATAGATTTAAATATAAATAAAAAAAAATAAAAAAATACGTGTAAACAATTCCATAAAATAATTAAAATATGCTATAACGGCTTGGCTTTTCACTGCAGCAATGAACAATAAAAATCTAAGTATTTTTTCATTTTAATACTTGAGATTTTTTATGAATTTTTTAATTTTGAATTTTTTTCTTTAATTTTATCATTCAAGTTCAACAATGGATTTACTAGGTATGAAGTTTTATAATTTATTTCAATTTATATTTTATAGAGTTATCCTAAATTTATGGCCTGAGTTGCAAGTTTTATAATTTATTTCAATTTGTATTTTATAGAGTTATCTTAAATTTATGGCCTGGGTTGCAAGTTTTATAATTTATTTCAATTTGTATTTTATAAAGTTATCCTAAATTTATGGCTTGGGTTGCAAGTTTTCAAATTAACCATGTTGACTTGAGTTATTTTTTGTTTATTTTTTATTTTTTATTTTTTAATTTTATCTTTCAGCATTGAATTGATTGAAAATCAGACTTTATAATTTTTTTAAAATAAAATAAGAAATAAAAAAATACAAGTTTTTGGTTTCACTTTCTCTACAAAAATATACTATAGGATCAATGAGTGGATTTAAGATTTCTCTATCAACATCTTAACCTAGAAAGAGTAATCTTCCTTGATCAAGTTGGTTGATTATAATCAAATTATATCTCTTAAAAATTGTACATGCATCTTTTGATGCATATGATTTATAAAATATCACAAAAAAAATAATCAATATGTAGATCTCATTTAACTAATAACGAAGGGTTTTTTTCTTTATTTTTTAAAAAAGATGGTTTTTTTACCCATTTGCCTATAAATTTAAAAAACTCATTAAACTTATCAAACTAACTTCTCATTTATGTATTCCTTTATCATGATCCAATTCAAATCATAATAACATTCTCTTGTTTCTTAGTAGGTTTTTTGAATTCTTTTACGTTTTTTTCTCTACTCCGAGTAAAGATCTGCTTATTTTGATTTGTACATATAAGGAAAATGCTTCAATATCGTGTCTTTTTTCTATAACTTTCTTTTTTTTCAATTCATTTCACTCTTTTAGTAGAATATTTGATGTATTTATCAAATTATTTGATTGATTATAATTAGTAGTTTGAAATTACTCCAATTTCTAATTTATAAATAGAATATGATACAAATAGTGATCATGGATATGATATTAATTGGGTTTTTCTAAGCGGAGTCTGAATACTTTATTTTTATAGTTTAAACAAGCTAACCATAAATTATTCTAGTTGATAATATTAATTTGAATACCTCCAAAGCATATATCTAATTGCACTTTATAGCTATTTCACGCTCTAATTTTTAGATGATTTACTCAAAAAAAATTTGGTGAAACAAAGGATATCTTAATCGGGGTAGAGAACGGGTAAATCTCATAATAACTCAATATCTTTGACAAGTTGTGCTATGTGTCAATATAATTTGAATTATCCTATTTGGGATTTTGAAAACAAACTTTTAAAACACCAATAGACATTAAATGAAATCAAAAAAATAAAGTACTCTAGGTCACTTTGGTGTAAAAGCATAACAATAAATATATTGTCTTAATAATATTATATCAATTTATTCTTTTAATAATATTATATTGGATAATGGCGTTTGTTTTGTTATTTTCATGTTTTATTTTATTTGTTATCTGTACATATTCAATAAGTTCACAACAAAGAAAAAAAAAAGACAAAATGAATGAAACAAGCTTCTTATTAATAGGCTATATGAATGATGAAATCTTTCAAAAAACAAGGTATATTTTGAATAAACCAATTCATTTAAGACCATGTAGACCAGCTTTTTTTTAATTCAAAGATCAACTTCTTATTTATATTTATATGTTTGTATATCAAGAATTCTTTACAAATGAAAAGATGTTAAAGAGGATTCTTACTTTCCAAACAGATCATCCTACATCTATATATAAACATTGATTTATCGAGGACATACAAGACAAGCACTTTAAATTATTGATTTATCATGAGAGATGGCTTAGAACCAAAAGTTCATTATCTAATGAATTTTTATGTTATAATACTCTAATGAGAATGATCAATATTTATCAATTTTGTTCATATCTAACAGAAGGCTATTAGATTAAATGCCAAGATATTGTTGAGAAAAAATAATTTTTCTAGATAAAATAATTCATATAATAAAAGAAAGGTTTCTCATTCCTTACCCTGAAGCTATGAAATAAAAATTAAATGGAACATAATTGATTGGATATTCCAGTTAGATATTCAATTTTTTCGATTTGAATTATCCAAAAAATACCTTATCCTATATTTTATCAAGAAAATAGACAATCAAGTCTGTTTTATTCAATAGAAGCTAAAATGAATGAATATAATAGTATAATAGGTAATAAGGTCTCAAATAAGAATATATATATATATATATATATATAGAGAGAGAGAGAGAGCAAATACAAATAAGAAAATGAGGAGTTTTTTTTGTTAATTTTGATTGAAATGCAATATATGAAAATGTTTAACATGATATTTCAATCGTTATAGATTTTCATAGAAATGTTAATAATTTGTTTTCAATTATTATGTATCTAATATGAAAAAAAAATATCATAAATATTCAATTATATTTAATTTTTTATTATTAAAATTTCTTTAATGAATTCTTAACAAGATTTCATCACATTTATTATTATTTTTTCTTCAATCATATAAAAAATATTGAGACTTGGACAATTTTTATTGTAAAAGAAATTATATGAATCATGAAAAACAATTTTAATAAGAAAAATACATTTTTCTCTTATAATTTTATGCATTGTCATTGTCTACTTTTATAACTGTTTAATAATTAAAAAAGGATTTCAAAAGACAAGGTCATGAACCCAACCAAGAACATGACATAGGATGGATTAACTTAATTTGACCTTTATCAATCTAAAACATTGATTTATTTTTTATATAAAAGCAGGTAAACTAGCATTGTTTTATTTTTATTTTTTTTCTTTAAAAGCTAAGCCCATGTTTTTTTCAGGTTATTCGATTTGCGGATGCACCCACTAGATTGGCGACGTCATATGGAATCTACTTTACCAGCTCATCATGTCAACCCACCATGTCACATTAAGCAGCTGACTGGTGACTTCAAGTTCTACTCTATTTGAAACCAATTTTGGCTTTGCTTAGTTCTTGTCTCCCATTTAATTTGATATGAAAAAAAAAAATACTGTAAATTTACTATATTGCCTTAAGCGATGAGACCCAAGAAGAGAATCTCCCCCGTTCCTTCCGCCACACTTCCCCTCACTTTCCATGACTTTCATCTACGATAGATCTCTTAAATTCTGGATTTCAAGCTCGTGGCTTGATGCATGGTGGTGGTATCATGTAAGTGATGTGGTTTCAAGTCTGTGTAAAAAGTCGAAAGTTGTAATAATTGATGGGTTTTGAAACGGGAAGGTAACGATAAGAACTGGAAGGAGCTAGGAATTGCTGGGGGTGGGTATACAAAGTTATTTATACGGAAACCCATTGGTGATTCTGCTAAGAACTTTTCTTAAAGGAAAATGAAGAGAGAATTGAGAAGAAAAGATGGAGAGAAACGCAGCATCGTCAAGCTGGGATTCTTCCGTACCTTCTTAATTTTATTTGACAATAAACAAGGCTTGATACGCGTAGGGAGACAAGCCAGATGGGTCGTCACTTCAATCCATATCTCTTTCTGTAGGTAATAAATAATAATTATGGAAAAAGCTAAGCTCATACAAATGCCTCCTTATTTCCCTCGCCCTTTTCCCCCCGTTAATCCATGAAGACTTTCTGTCGCATAGGCTGCTTGTTTTGTATCTGGATTTACCGGCATTTTTTTTTAATGGCGATAAAAGATACAATTTCTTATCCAACATTGACTTGTGTCTATTGAAATAGTTGGCTGAGAATAACCCCGAGGTCAAAACCTTTCTCGAGGACATGGAGCACAACCTTGAGAAGGCTCATGTCACTCTTGCCCACAAGCGAAGTCAGGGTGTTACGGCTGTAGCTGGCAACGAGCTTTTCCTTCATCAAAAGGTCCCTGTGGAATTGACTGCCCTCCTTTTCACTGATGAAATGGCAGCTCTGGAAGCAGAAATCGGTTCTGTTGATAGCGAAAAAGCTGTACCGAAAAATTAGTGGCCCCATGTTACCACATGGACAGGAGAAAAAAGGTAGCCAAGAGGGTCGTGTCCAAGTGGTTGTTGAAGCAGCTTTCCTTTTTTCGAATTTAAGTTTGAGTATCAGTGGGAATAGGACTAAAGGTTTGTTCCCTTTTTATCTTTACTGGATTCTTTCTATCTTGTACACTTATCATCCTCGTGGTACTTTACTTATTCAGTAAGATTAATCATGATACGTACAAGCTAGTCCGAACACCTACATTAATAAAAAAAAAAAAAAAAAGCCAAAGATTGCCTCAATTGCTTCTGGAGGGAAAAGCAACGCGATTTGAAATCAATCCACCCATCACCATATCCGGCACACTGGGATTGTATCGAGTTCTTTGATCGTTCTTCCTAAAATATACATGTCGAGGAATGGTTTCGGTTGGATTTTATGTAAAAGTTGTCTGAAAAATTCTGTAGGTGATAGGGCATTAGACTACGATGGTTTCGCCCAAGAAACAGGTGGAAATTGAGTTCTGCTCCTGAAAATTTGTATACACGCAGGCTAAGCAGAATAACAAAGCAAATAGAATTTATTACTTACATGTCGTGTCAATTCTCTCGACTTCTTTATGCTTTGCATAGGCATTTTCTGGACCATCATCATTAATGTTGTTATTATGTTCTCTATTTCTTGGCCCAGTCTCAGCAAAACCAGCTAATCAGTATTTCCAAGAGCAAAATGATGCATGTAGCGGCTAAGGCAAGTCCATGAACGGAGTAGCTAAGAAAACGCTTACTGACAAACAATTCATTTTATTGCAGCTCTTCTTTGCCTCAGGCGAATATGACTCTCTACACTTCCGGTTAAAGCGAGTCAAAGATGGTAATGCAAGGAGCGAGCTCTGAACTCTATGAGAGAGCCTTGAATGAAACATGTACTAATGCTTTATAACCTAAAATAGGAGCACTCCAAGAAACCTACAAGTTTATGCCGGAGCACGCTAGTAAAAGAATTCGAAGAAAGCCAGTTTTTTTTTTTTTAAAAAAAAAAAAACAATCTTCACCAATTCCACCACCAAGTCAAATGCAAGTCCATAGACTAGCCATCTCCCTCTCTCATGCGCCGACAAAGATATGGGACAGGACGGCGAGGGAAAGAACTATCCTTGAAAACAGCTAAAAGAGTCATCAAATCCATTGGCCTGTCTACCAAGAGGTCCAAGACTCGTAAATTAGAAAGTAATCAAAGCAAAGCACCTTCAAAATTTTTAGTCTGACAACATCCATCTGCGCCCTTTGCTGAAGGTTCATCAGTCCACAACATTCGCCTTCTCCGCAGCTAGATTTGGTAAAATCGCCACAGCCTCTCCATCAATAACGAGAAGCTTATCGTTCTTGAAGCACTTTGTCGAGAATTTGACTCTGATCATTTAACAACCAGAAACCGAGTCAAGCGCTGCTATCATTACTTCAGGACAAAAACAGAAAGCGTAATGTCGCTTACATGTATCTACTCTTGTTTTCTCTTATATTAGTAGCTTGTACCTCTCCAACAACTGCATCTCCAATATATACAGGGCATTTATAATGTAGGCTTTGAGAAACATATACGGCTCCAGGCTACAAAAGTTTGGCAATCTCAACATCAACTGTCAATTGAAGAATGAAAAGCCAATAACTTGAATCTTAATAAAGAGGGTAGGAGTCATGACTTACAAAGTGAGATGCAATAATCCGAGGAAATAGAGCAGCAACCAGCATTCCATGGACAACCCGATCCTCAAATCCAGCATTCCGGGCAAATTCAGAATCGAAATGCAATGGATTGGAATCATGACTCGCCTTTGAATATTCAGTAACGTCCTCGTTTGTGAATATCCTCGTTTGTCTTAAAGTATCTCCGGTTTTCAGAACCTGCCGTGGAGGCGGGGCTGTCCCTGAAAAGTTTCTCGTACAAGGGACTGAACTCGAAACCAAACTTCTGATAAGCATCCTGTTTCTACTAAGCATTTTAGCAAACACTTGGAGTACGTACCAGCAATTGCTTTATTATCAGTAAAAAGGGAAACGGGTTCGATGAAAAGAACTTGCTAATCAGCAACAAGCATTTTAACAAACATTTGAAGTGCATTCCATCAAGCATAAGAGTAGTTCTAAGGTGGGGTGAATTTCAATTTGTGGTGGTTTTTCAACACGTTTTGTTGACGGTTTCTAGTAGCACTCTATGGCTTGTGATTCCAATACAATGCCATTTTATTCAGCTGTGTGGAGTTGAGGCGGAAAGGCTAGTCACGTGCCGGCGCTCCACGCTAAAAAAAAATGCAATCACCGGCGACTTCTCACGGTCTCACCTATGAAAAAAATTCTTATTGCGTGACAAAAAATATATATATACTGCTTTAACGCTAACCACATCATTGATATAAAGGACATACGTTGTGTGGGAAGAGCTTTAAAAAATTTTTATTTGATAATATAACAATAAAATTGCTTTTTTATAAAGAAAATAATAATTTCAACTCTATTTAAAAATATAATTTTCTTACATAATTTCTGCCTTCTTAATCCATTTATTATTTTTCTTTTAAAAAAACATATTTTTCCTTGGTTTTTAATCTGATAAGAATAAAAAATAATGAGAATAAAAAAACAATAAGAATCAATAAGATATTTGATTGCTTTTTTTAAAATTTTTACTAAATGATTTGAGATTTGAGATAAAAATAATAAAAAATTTTAAATAAGAATATAAAAAAGGCAAGAATCCCATTCAAAAATAAAAGCTAGTTTGATTGATATCCAACAAAATAATATATCAACTCTAAATTTTAAGTGAAAAATAATTATGATTGTGAAAGCAATCTTAAATCTAAAAAAGAAAATCAAATAAAAAATAAAAACAATATTATGAAAACTAATGATAATTAAAAAGCTAATGGTAATAAAAGCATGGTTTATTGGATAAAAGCTAATGGTAATTAAAAAAATATTAGGAAAGATTCTAATTACTTGAATTAAAAAGAAATAAATAAATCTTCTTAATCAGAAAACTCCCTATTTTATTTTTAGTTTGATAAAAATGTCTTTTTATTATAAATATTGTTTTTTATATAAAAACTTATTATGATCGCGAAAGCAAATTTCAATTAAAAAAAGTCATGAATCAATTATTTTTATGCATTTATAATAATAAATAGATGAATAACATAGCTGAAAAATTATTTAAAAGATTTATAAAAAAATATTTTATTTTTATATAATATCGATGAGAAAATTTATAATTATCCTAATATAAATAATTCTTTTTTAAATTATGCATATTAGGCTAATATATAATTAATTATAAAATAATTATTAGTATTACCATAAAAGTTTAAATCTTCTTGAAAACTATGATGTTATGTTATTTTAATAAATTTATTTTTAAAAAAACTTATTTTAATTTTTTTAAGGTTAAGGGATATTTAATAAAAAGTTGGGTACATATGGACTTAGGAGGGCAAGTCCATATACCTAGCCCAAAAGAAAACCCCGGAGATCAGAATGTCACCATCCGAATTATTACAAGAAAAGATGTTCGAACAAAATAAGATTTATAACCCCATGAATAATTAGAGAAGTGTCTGAATTAAGCTTATTCGGTTGCCATAGCTTAACTTGAGCTTGCTTCTTGTGAGGAAAGGAAATACAGAAAGGGGTCTGGTTGCTGCATACATGTAAGCATGGCTAAGTCGTTTCTCCATGCACTAGTCAACGTCGAGTTCTGGTATTTTGTGTCTTGTTTCCCGAAAGAGAGAATCTTGGAGGATGCCTGGGAACACGTGGAGAAGGGTTTTTCTGTCACCAAAACTCCTCTTTTTTTCTTTTTTTCTTTTTCCTTATTTGGAGGTCTATCATGCTATAGCTACGCTGTGGTCAGCGGTTCATTTTTCGGTTTCACAATTATTGACTTTTTTTCAATCAATCCAACGGACGCCCCGCCCTAGACAACATTTTCTCAGAAGCCCATATCAAAGCTAACAATATTCTCAAACAGATGCCTCCATAAGTCTAGCTTGGCCTGGCATTCACGCCATCTTTGATGAGTTGATCCCAGGGAAATTCGAACTTCGTTTAATGTGGAGAGCTTGCGTGTCCTGGACCCATGAGTCCATGACCATGTATAAACAAGGCATAAATATCTAAACAACGGGAAAAACTTCTAGTGCATATCCAGGCCAGCAGCCCGCACGGTTCATAAACTTACAGCTAGTGTCAATGCACAAGCACGGCGAATATTTTGATCAGTCATTTCCTCCCCAAAGAACCCTTTATTTTGATTAGTTCGCCTTCGTTACTTGTCTGAAAGTGTCCGTGATTTTAAAAGCAGCATAATTAATTGCACAAGTAAGCAGGGGAAAACGAGAGAGGGGTGTCCATGTCGATGATACCCTAATGGAAGCAGGCAACTTTCCTTTATACCTTGTAACTGTTGTTGTTATGACCTTTTAGTGTGTGTTTAGTAATACAATATAGGTGTTTTTCACTTGAAAATGCATCAAATTGATGCTTTTTAGGTGTTTTTTATTGGTTTTGACATCTTCATATCAAAACCATCTAAAATCACTTTAAAAATCATCATTTTGATGCTTTTATTGTCTAGACACGCTTTGGAAAGCAATGAAGCTTGTATTACTAAACAGGTCCTTAAATGCACTTAAAATCATGTAATATGGCATGCATTCCCAATACTAAAATAGCAAGAGAATACAGTTACTTCCAGTGGCGTGAGATCTTGATCAATGTCAGAGGGCATAACCTACGCAAACAGGTAATATGAAGAGGGGTGGTAAAAGCATTCAATGAAGCTGTATTACTAA
>NW_011500174.1:41007-83058 GCF_000495115.2 Populus euphratica
CTTTGCTCCAAAATATATCTGAAATGATCCATGATATTCATTATGGTGGATATCACTCAAGCTTAATGGTACAGACTGGCAAATGCCAGACAAGATATCAAACAAAGAAGTCAAAGAAAATAGCTATTTTGGACAACACTTAGCAGAAACAATTGTAGAAATTAAAGTTTAAAATGCAAAATATATGCAGTGAAAAAATACTTATTAAAGAAACGGCCCAGAACTAGCTAGTTTCACCTACCGTGTCTTTTCAGGAGCTTCATACTATATTCCCATCAATTCTCCATTGCCATCAATACAGATTAATAAAGAGGGTTCCATGAAAGCCAAAATACAGACCAGGGCCTAAGCAACTGGGCATAATATTTTTCACTACACAATACCTACTACATGCATAGATCCTTTCCAGAACAATAATAGCACCTGTTTCATACTCTCACAATCTCATTTTCCTTCATTCTTACATTTTAGCACTTTTAAAAAAAAAAATCTTGTAGGTCCTAAATCTTAACATGATGCATAATATAAAAAGAAAATCCAAAATAGACAAATCATGTGTCGAATCAACAGGGAAAAAAGGGGGGAGGTTTCACAGGGTAAAATTATGGTACCCGGCAAAAAACTCAGACGCCTTGCCAACACCATCCTTCAAACCAACACCAAAGCCAAATGCCACAGCAGTGCACACCTGCAAGAACCATTGAATACATTTATTCGAAGCTAGACAATGACGGAACCAACAGATTAAGGATGCACAAAGTCACTTACACATAAAGCAACAGTTTTAACCGATGTCTTATAATTTCCTTTAACTTTCTCCTCTGCTTTATCCACAGATGGGGGAGCAGTAGAGGTAATAAATTTGCCAACATCATCGCGTGTCTGAGAACTCGTCTTCACAGCTTCTGCAGATTTAAAGAGGAAAAAAAAAGAGAGCAAATGATACGCATAATTTATATGAACAAAGCTGGAATCCCTTAAAAAATGGTACAAAAACCTGAAGGGGATAGATCATCCTCCTGTTCAGTGCCCCTTGCACATGAAATTGGAGAATTCTGGCCACGGCGTTTGCTAATGACTGCAATTCAACATTTGAACAACGATTAAAAACTGAATTCATGCAAATGTAAAGAGAGGGAGGGAGAGAGTGGACCTGTATTGAAAGAAGGGAGATGAGGATGAGAGAATTGGACACTAGAAGTGTAATTAGCTGGCGAAACCTTGAGGGAGAGTGGAATGATGCTATTATTGTGGATTACTGAAGTTAATCTCATTGTGTTTTTTTTTTTTAGGGATTTGTAGATTAGATGGAGAATTTAGAGTTGAAATTCCAAATAAGAAAAAAGGGAATGGAACGATGAGAATGGAAGACAGACAGAGAGGGAGAGAGAGATGGCTTAGTTTATTTAACAGTCTCTTATGCGACCCAGCAGCACTAAAAGTTCCAGCTCCTTTGTTCTAGGTTTGCGACTTGCGTAACAGGCAGATCGGCAAAAGTTACCAGGCCAGCGATTCACCGTGAGTTATTAAAAAAAAATACAAAATAAAATACTATCAAAGCGTTTTAAGACAGGACGAAAAATTCTGATTATAAATTTAAAATGTGAAAAAGGAGGCTTTTATGCACGATATATGTTTGGTATTATAATAATTATTATAATTATAATTTAAAAAATATATTTTTATAAAAAAATATTTTTAGTGAAGATTAGTTTAGAAAAATATATGTTTAATTAAAACTATATTTAAAATTAGAGTTGATTAAAAAGTAGTTTAATTTATTTAGTTAAGAATACTTTTAAAATTGAAATTATAAAATAATTTTAAAAAATATATATTGATATTTATGATTTTTAATTTAAATGTTATAGATTTAACCATTGTTATTATATCATGAAATAAATAATATTTTATATAAAATATTTTTTATTATTCCATTAAACTATCTATAATTTTATCACGTATAAAATACATTCAACAATGACAACAAATTTCATAATTTTTTTAAGAGCGCAACAACATCAAATAAAATATAATCAGGAACAAGACTGAGATTGCGATCAAATTATGCAAATTTTATATCATCAAATAATTTCGATCTAATTTATGTAGTGTCATTAAATAATATTTAAAACTATTTTTTTAAATAAAATACAATTAAAATAAAAAAGATTGTTTTATTAGGTAGGACCGGTTCAATATATTTTTAGTTTTAAACTAGATCTATCCGACCGAGACAATAAAAAATGTCTCCACTATTCACTTGAACATTAGAACCATACTCCACTGTTAATGAGTAAATTCTTAACACAAAAGGCTGCAAAGATCTACTTTTTATAAACCTATGAACACCATTATAAAGGATGAGTCCTACCAAAAAACCTATAGCTTTTACTTATAGTCAAATAATAAAAATGGTAATGTAAGTGAATATTATCCATAATCATGATATTAAATAATTATTTAATGTTATTAGGATTTTTTTAATTAAATATCAAGTCAAGAATACGAGAGATAGGCACACTAAAAAAAGTCATTAGATTTTTTTATATATAAAAAAATAAAAATAAAATAAAATAATTTGCTAGGATAACCTCTCTTTTTTTATTAATATGTATTATCTATATAAAAAAAAACATTATGTTCCTTTATATTAAAATAAACATAAAAAGGATTTTTATCCGATTAAAAGTGTTTTTATCTCATTAAATCATATAGGTCAAACTAGAGATTCTCAACTCGACTTCATGGTTGGAATTGTTATTAAATTGTATAAAAATTGAGCTAATATAATTTGTTTAATTTGATGGGTTCATTCACGGTATGACCACCCTGATAAAAACTAGGTTTAATTAAAACAGGTTGTAAATGTTATTATTTTAATTTTTTAAATAAAAGTTCACATGGTGATACTTTGGGTGGACCCAGGTCTCAAGGTTTGACCCAATTGATTTGGTTATAAAAACATTTAAGAAATGCTATGTAGACCTTTAAAAAAATTCATTTGTGTTTTTAAATTTGAAAAAAATTGGACTTAAAATATAAAATCAACCTAATTTTAAAAACTTTGTTGGGACTTATTTTTCTTTCTAAGCAAGATAAAAATAAAAAAAATACATTAATGGAACTCTTATTATAAAAAAAATAATAATAATGTCATGCTAAAAACAACCTTTATATGGTTAGAATCTTTATCAATTGATAACTTTTTTTTTGTTTTACTTTTATAATTTTTTTCATTGTTTTTCAATGATTTTCTATCTTAAACCATGGATTAAAATGAAAACAAAATAAAATTTTAGATCAAAATGTTTGATCCCCAAACTAAACTGATCAAAAAGGATATTTAATAAAAACTATATGTAAAATTTATAAAAACAAAAAACTAGAGAGAAAAGTTTTTTGATAACAGGATTGTCTTTTTTAAAAAAAATTTAACTCTTTATTTTTTAATCCCATGCAAACAATAAAAATAAATAGATTTTTGCAAAATTAAAAATCAATATCTTGTCGAGACTACTGTAATAACTTGGAGTGTGGGAAGGAACAATTTTTAAGGTCGATTCTGAGTAAAAACAATGTTAAAGAATTAATTAAAATAAAATTGAAGAAAAAGAAAAGAAAAAAATGTTGCAGTGAAAATCTAAAAACATCAAAATACTTTTTAAAATGTTTTTATTTTAACATCAACGTATTAGAATAATTTTAAAATATTAAAAAAATATTAATTTAAAAAAAAAATTAAAAAAATTAAATTTACTTTTGAAACACTAAAAAAAAAAAAAGGTAAAATTAAATATCGGGAATTCAACCGAGGTTCTATATTGACTCCCAGTCAAGTTTTGTAAGTTTTTTTTCATTGATTTCACAAAATGTATAACCATTTAAGAGTTACATATTATAACATTTGGTTTTTTTCTTAGCTTCATAAATGTTAATATAACATATGTTTGACAATTTTTTTTCTTTTAATTTTATATTAGATAAAATTTTAACTGAAAGAGTTATGAGGATATAAACTTTAATATTTTGTTTTTCGTCACCGCATGAACATGTGCTCTGGGGATTGAGTCACGTGTAGGTATGTGATTTGAAAGAGGATAAATGAACAAGTTTATGACAGATGTCACTCACTTATTTGTTAATACGTTGGCCGTTGAATTTTCGGTCCATTTTTCATATGGCTGAGAATTTCTTTTAAAGAAAACGGAATATGGCAATGAAAAGGCTAAATTACATCCACTCGCTATCTTCTTCATATTTATATTTAAATACATTAATTGCCTATAATATCACGACGCATCACTATTATTAATTATTAAAAGAAACTAAAAAGAATATTGAAATTACTATAGCAAAAAACATCGCAGCCCAAAATTCATAAGTATTGTGGGTTATAACAATTAATCAAAAAATAAAAGGGGTACTAAAATTCCTATAGTAAAAAACATTGTGACTTAACAAACTTATAAACACCATCAATTATAATAGTGAATTCATAATTTTTTTTTATTTCTTTATTTTTTTTTATTTCTTTATATTTAATTGATTTAAAATTGAATTTTATAATTTGTTTTTATTATCTTTACATTGGATTCTTAAAGTGTTTGGAAAAAAAATTCAGCTCAATTCGAGAAAATCAAAATTGATATCATTGACTTGAGAAATTTAAAACGTTATGGATGAATTTGAAACTTGGCAATTCAAAGACTAATTTGAACATAACAAAAAAAACAAGAATTGTTTGCTGAAAAATTAAGTTTTGTAATTTGTTTTATTTGTTTTATACGAGGTAATTCTAGTTTTCAGATAGGAATATTAGGATAGTTCTCCCAGGCTGGCTGAATTTTTTTTTTCAATATTATCTTTTAATATTGAGTTGATTGAAAATTAAAATTCATCTTCCCTTTTTATTTTTTTTCCATAAGATTGTTATAATATCATGATTTAGTTCGTGGGTTTGATGAATTAAACTAAGTTGTTATAAGTTTTTTTGTTATTTTTTTTAATAGATTTTTTTATTTGCAATATCATCCTTTAACATTACAATAGTCTGTAATTAGACCTCGCAATTCTTTTCAATAAGGTTATCTCATTATGATGACCGATGTTGCAAGTTTGAAAGATTTACCGAAGTTATCTCAAGTTATTTTTATGGTCTTTTTTTAAAAATTGAACATTTTTATGTTCATTATCAACATTTCATCATCAAGTTGATTGAAAATTAAGTATCGTGTTTCCTTTCAATATGATTGATGTGGGATTATTTTATTCTCATAATCTTTATCGCAGCTTGTGTGGTTAACTCAAGTTAACTTGAGCTATTTTTTTTATTTTTTTATTAGATTGAATTTTTTTTAATTTCATCATTCAATATTAAATTAAGAAATTGACTCTGTAATTTTTTTTTAATTTGTTTTTTATACAATTATCACAATTTCATAATCTTGGTTAAGGATTGTGCTAGCTAACCAAAGTTGGTTTATGTCAATCAAGTTTGTTATAATCTCAATTTGTTTTTTTTTTTTAAAGATGTTATATGGTATGTCACCATCTCAATATTTAAAACATGAATTATCTAACATGCATTAGATTTAGAATTCATAAAATTTTTTTGCTTGAAAACATGTTAGCAATGCATTTATATTTTTTTATGTTTAGAAAAAAAATAATTCTATAATGTTGTAAACCACAAATCTAGTTATTAATAAAAACCAAAAAGACTAGTGAGATCATTGAACATAAAAGACATGATTCATTATGAATTGGGATATTGATTTCTTTTATCCTTCAACATTTTTTTCTTTGACCATTAAAACTTTTTTTTTATTTTGTTATTTTTCATTATGTTGTCATGGAATTGAGCTTAATAATTTATTTTGATTTCATTTCTATAAAGTTATCACGGTGTATAAAAAAAGTCACAATATTAAGTTAGTATTTGATTTTGTATTAAAAAAATTCAATTTTATTACCTATAAAAAAAATAAAAATTCAAGATCAAAATTAATACCGATGTAAAATAACCAAGGTTTTTCCCTTTTTGTCACCGTTCATCCATAGCCTTTAAAAGAAGTTTGTATATGAGATTTTTTATTTCATTTTTGATTTTTTTAATTTGAAAATTATATATGTTGTTACAAAACTTTATTTTATCCACATTTCATTCCTTAAATTTTGAAAAATGAAAGAGAAACATATTAAAAAAAAGATAAATGAGAGAGAAAAAGACTGTTTATTCATCTTTTACGAGTAAAAAATGTCAAATTTGATATTAATGTATCTTTCTTAATAAAAGTAGTATTATTGAGATATTTTTGAACTTCTATATTTTTTTAATAAAATATATCAAAGTTAAAAAGTTTTGTTGATTTATTTTTTTTATTTTTAAATTAAAGTATTTTGAGTTGAAAAATTAGTTTATTAAAGTTTTACTATTGGTTAGACTTGAAATATATTTTTTAATGTTTAAAAAACCCTACTTGATTTTGTACTACCTCCTAGATACCTAGAATTTAGTTTAACAAATAATCACTTGTTTGCTTTATTTTTTTAAAATAATAAAGGTTGAATAATATGCTATTAATTTTGAAAAAAATAATTTAAAATTAAAAACATGAGATTTAAGATTTGTGTATTTAGATCGTTTATTTTTTATATTTTCACGCATGCGAAGTATCGAGAAATAATCAAATATTAAATTAAAAATCAATTATATAAAATTAAATTTTGAGCTATAATTAAAAGAAATTAAAAAAATAAATAATAAAAAAAACCTTATGTTGAGATAGAGAAAAAAATTCAATTTGGTTTATAAACTTTCAATTAAAATATTAATTTTCTCTTTAAAATTTTAGAATTTTATGTTTTGATTTTCTTATATATTTTAGTCTTTAAATAACAAGAAAGAGAAGAGAAAATTATTGAAAAATAAAATAAAAGAGAAATAAGTCAGTTAGACATATTGTAATAAAAAAATAATTTTAGTGTCAAGAAATTGGACTTGCATGGAGAAGTTTCATGAACAATAACTATTTCAATTTTATAGAAAAATATTTTCCTTAAAAAATAAAAAAAATAAAAAATAATTCATTTTTCAAGAAAATATTTTACAATAAAATAAATATTTTTTAGATAAATAAATTTTGCAAAACAAACAAATCTACAGTGAATATAATAATAAACATTTACTTTTAATAAATTTCAATTGACATGGTCCATTTTTTTAATTATTTTTAATCAATGCTAGTATTTAAGATTTTTTTAATTGTTATCTTATTTTTTATAGATAATATATTTTCATTTATTTTCTCTTACTGCATTTACTAAGTTTTTTGAAAAAAAAATTATTCTGACACTTTAGTTATTCGTGAATAATCAAATAGGCGTATACTTTTCAGTTAATTAGATGCCATGTGTCAAACGATGAATAGCAAGAGCATTTAAACGAAGGAAGGATGGCTTTGAAGAATTTGTCCAAAGACATATAAGTAGGATTACCCCCACACCCATTCTCTTTACAACTGCTCGCTTATCCCTCGATTTGCACTCTAACATCGAGCCAAGCAACAAACATCTCCAAATCCAGCCAGAGTCTCTTTCTCCAGCTTTCAACGTGTTATCTCCCACCTCTAACTCTCTCAATGGCAACCGAAAAAGAAAATCCTTCAACTGCCGCCGCCATCACCGTTGAAGATAACCCTAGCCAAACCCTAGACACAGCGGTCCCTGCTTCTACCAAGCCAGATCGAGTCGAAGATTCTACCAACACTGCATCATCTACCGTTGACTCAGCTACAGAAGGGGCTGCGCAGGGCGCCGATAATTCAAAGAGCGCTGCCCCGGCCACCGACACTGACAAGAAGATCCGCCGTGCTGAGCGGTTTGGAATTACTGTTCAGCTTTCCGAGCAAGAGAAGCGCAATTCTCGTGCTGAAAGGTATAAAAATATATTTGTTTTCATGTTTTAGATTCTTTCTTTTTTATTTGCTATTTTAAACTTCGCAATTAGGGTTTTGAGTTTCTTTCTTTATTTCGGGAGGGGGGGTTAAATTAGGAAAAGAAACCCTTATTTTGCCTGGGATTAATGGACCTTGATTGAAATTTATCTAATAAGAATGTACATAATTCTCGATTATTTTGGCCCAAAGTTTAGGCTTTTACCTGGGCCATTCTAGGATGTTCAGAATTGGTGTTCGTGATGCTGCTGCTTATGTGCTGTTTTAGGACATGCCTGAGTCTTTTCTTGAAGATTTGTATTTTTTTTGTGTGTAAACTTTTACCTTTTTTCTCACCAAGGAATATGTCTCTGGCATATGGAGATTTTTTTTGGGGAAGTGGGGTTTGTCGCTAGTGTTCTTTTGGGAGCTTAACTATTTATAATTGAAACTGGATAATAAAAAGTTAATAAAGCTAGTTATGGAGGACTTCATTTCTAGATTTGCATGCATGTGCTGCTGTGCAGGCACTGGTATAAAGCTTGAGTCTGTGAACAAGCTTTGATTAGGCGTGTGTGCTTGTGCTTATGCATGCATGCAAGTGGGTCTGTGCATGGGAGGGTGCTGTGTTGATGACTGCAGGTTTTCGTCCATGTGGTTGTGTTTTCTGTGAGTTCTATGTTCCAATGGTGTTTTGCGAATGGAAATGTCTGTGCAGAACTTGATTTCCCTTTTCAACTGACTGAAATTGTCATATGTGAACCCTTTTCTGGCATGTGGAGATGCTTTATTGGGGATGGGGTTTGTCTCCAGTGTACTTTTGGTAGCTCAACTGGTGATTTTGTGAAGTAGAGTGTGACATTTTTTTCATGTTTTGATGTTTGGGAAGCTTAAACTGTAATTTTGCTTCTATAATGGTTGCAAAATTGATCTTAATTGTTTAGAAAGGTGGTGTGCATTTGGTTTGATCTATTATTCTATTTATAATACAAATTGAATAGTTGGAGTCCTTAAAGCAAGGCATGGGGAGCTCATTTGCATGCATTTTACACTGTGCTGGCCCTGGTGTCTAGCTTTTGTCTGTGAAGGAACTTTCACTTTGGTGTGCTGTGCTTATGTGCAAGTGGAAATGGGTCTATGTGTGGGAAAGTGCTGTCTGGATCAGTTGAGTTTGTATGTGCCAATGGCATTTTGTCCGTGGAGATGTCTGTGAAGAACTTGATTCCCCTTTTCTATTCACTAACTGAAATTGTCGCATGTGAACCTATCATGTTGTAGGTTTGGCACTGGATCACAGGGGCCAGAGTCAGAGTCAGACTCGGTGAAGAAATCAGAGGAGCTGAAGAGGAAGGCTAGAGCAGAGAGGTCTTATTCCATGTTCCACCCTGGGCTTAAATAGCTTTAGTTTAATTGATCCAGTCTTGTTTTTCAATTTACTGCTCCCGCAGTTTTGTTCTAAAACTTTTTATTTGTTTCTCCAGGTTTGGGATTCCTGTGCCACCCACAGCTACTGCTGAGGAGACGAAGAAGAAAGCTCGTCATGAAAGATTTGCACCAGCTCAAAAAATAGATGCACTTGAAGAAAACAAAAGGAAGGCAAGGGCTCTCAGGTCTGTTTAACTGGAAACTGCGCTGAATTGTTCAGAATTTACAATGCTTGTGATTCATGAGAATCATGACTAACAGGCTACTCTATGCTTCCAGGTTTTCACAAAGTTCATCTGGTTCCCTATCAATGAATGGCAAGGGGGATCTTGAGCCAGTAAGACCTTTCATGGATAGCTTTTCCATTTCATCGATTGTCATTTATATTTATGTTAGTTCTCCTTGCTGAACTTTCTTTTGTTTGTTCCTCAATCAGAAGGCAGCTATTGCAGGCAAGGCTGGTGGAGGGTCTTGAAAAGAGATTTCCTTTGATATTTTTTAGGTATTATTTGAGTTTTCATTTTCTAATTTTCAATTATTAATTTTTTTTGCGGGAATAATTGTTAAGTATTTATTGAAATATGCTTTACATTGGAAGCTCCCATATTAGACATATTGATCTGAATTGGCATTTTATCTATTGATCAGTTTTTCAGTCTTGTTTATATAAGTTTCAATCGAGCTACTTCATTCAATCTTGGTTTTTGTTTTGTTGTTTTGTCAGGTTTAGTGTTATAACATGAGAGATTCTCTTAGTGGCTTCTATTCTCATTTTAATTTTCCAGCAAAAGAACTCCCAGATGCAGCACTCTTCATTCTTGGATAATTATCTAAAGGGCATTTGACAGGATTTTGGCACTCTTATTTCAGACTACCTATTGATGTCATTTACCTGGGGCGTAGAGGAATCAACAGGGACTTTGAGTGTTCACTTTTCTCAAAATCTTCTAAAAATATCAGAAGTTCTGAATTTTGAATCTAGGAAATTTTTTAATATTTTAAGCCTGTTTAAAGAAAGTATCAGTGATCTTTTTCTGCTAGACTACATTACCGTGATAAGGATGCGTTGCTAGTGTCTTGTATAGTCATGAAGCTGCTTATGCATGATTCAATATTACATGAGTATCGAGTAGATACTGTGTGTTGCATCATATCATTCATGACATCGAGATTTCAAACATGTTTCCTACTTCACTAAGAATTGGGGATGATTCTTATGACTTAATAAGTGATCCAGGGAATGGGCAATTATGAATTAAATTATGGAGTCTTATTTTGGTTGATGCAAGCATTTATCCATGGACCATGGTCATTCATCAGTCTTTTGCTATTTAGCGGTCATTGAAGCCTATAACCTAAGCAAACAAGCTTTTAGGTAAGCCTGCTATTTTGAATTAGAATATTGGAGAAATGCTGCATTCCTTTTGTTTTGTATGCATGTAAAGCACGCATATGTTTTCGATCCTTTGGAGAAACTTCAGTGAACTAGAATCAGTTTTTATCATTTTTTTTTTTTTTAAATTGTGTTGTTTTTGTTTGTGTTTCATGCCATGACTGCATTTGAACATGTTTCCATAAACCATGGATGGATTGGCTAAGTTCATCCCAAATTCCTGTGTTTACACAATACTATCAGGTGTTTTGATCTGTAAGATCTGGATATAGATGCATGTGCTCCTTAAGGCAACAGAGTTTCGCGAGGTGTAAGGCTACTAAAGGAAATGTTGTCTAGTTAGTTATTCAGAATTTCTGATATTCTTTCTGGTATTTTGAGATCAGTGAACACTCTTTGAAGGTGTTATTGATTATTTTTTTCGGCCTCATACTGAATTGCTCTGCAAGGTAGACAACTGGGAATGGAAGATATCTTGATAACTGGTCTGCTGATTTAAGTGTATCCATTACAACTTGCGAAAACACAGCATCTGAAGTTCTTGTAATTGATATTTAGGGATGGAAAGACCAGGATGATTGGGAGAATTTGTAGAATTTGTTTTAATTCTTTTGTTTCCTTTTCCATATTTGCAAATTCATATATGTATTTGGTGTTGATTTCCTTTTCTGGTGTTGGTGTGAATTTTATTTTCAGAGTCTAGGAGTTTGCAGTGCCATCTCTTGCCCAAATGATGTGTGCACCTCGGTTGATGTGTTGTGTGTCAGATGGAAGGAAGACTTGTGTTGATTTTTCTAAGTTAATTAATCGACAAAGGTGGGAAAATGTTAGGTTTATATGGGGAAATTATAGCATGAGTCAATTTTTTAGCTTGTATCCTGCGTCCAGCTAATGTGCTGGAGAGTTCTTTGAAGCAAGGCCCTGGATTTCTTCCCTTTTCCTGAGCCTTGGTTCAAACGTTCCAGGAAGAAGATGATATTGTCACCAGAAACGGATTGTGACAAATGTAGAAGTAGAGTACTGCTTGAATTTTTTCAAATGGAATTTAAATCTTAAAAAATAAACAAAAGCAAATTAGAAGGGTTTTTTTTTTTTGATTTCTTACAGTAATTCTAAATAAAAAGAAGACCCTTCTAGCTTTGGTTCTTTATCATATTACAAAGGTATGTATAGTGATACAAACTATTTTTGGATTTTATTGAGTGGAGTAGAATGAATCAAGGATAAATTTTTATTTTTATTTTTATTATTAATAAAGAAGAAATGGTCTTTACCAAAAAAATATTGTTGGTCTATTATCATGGATTTACAAATGTGTATTTCTTTGGTAAGTGGCATTGAAATATGCTATTTTTAAAATATAAATATATGTTTTTAATGGTGAATAGCTTATTTAAAAGTATATAAGTTGTTTTATTATGTGAAAATTATACGAGGATGGGTTTTTAGATTTAGTTCATCCTTGCGAGATCATGACTCAGTCATTGTAGCATGTGTGTCGCCTAGGGCATTAGATATGTAATAACTTGATGTCATCTTCACCTTTCTCTGGTTTATGAATCGTGATCTGTTTAGGATTTTAAATTTAATGGTGGTATTTAAACATGAAGATTGTGTTCATTGCGAAACTTAACCTAACACTTTACAGCACGAGTTGGTAATAGCCATGCACTATCTGTGTTTGCGTTCCTAAAGTCACCTTTTTTTTTGAAGAGGAATCGCTTTGATTACTTGCTATTTGAATGAACAATGTAGTATAAAAAAGAATGAAAATGTTTATTTTTATAATCTTATCATTTTGTTTTTCTTTATTTTATAATAATTTGGGATTTAATTTCATATAAGATGAGAAATCTTTCACTTCTAAATTTAATGGGATGAATTCTATCTCGATGATATCAAATCAAATCAATATAATAAATAACAATATGTTAACTTTTAAATAGATTTATTGTCGAGAATTGAAAAATATAACATAGAAAGATCATTTATTTATACTAAATCCAAAAATAAATTCATGATACAATTGAAAATTTCTTTATTTTGTTATTTTATTTATCATTCTTTTTTTTTTTCTATAAAACATTCTCTTTTCTTGTAGAATCATCTAACTAGTATGATTTAGTTGTTTTTAAACTTGCATAAGTTACAAACATCTTTAAGACTACGATAAATAATATATTGTTGTTAATAACAGTTATTTGTTCCTGATATTTTCTACTGTCATCACTGTTAATATTGCTTGACAATGCATTATTATTTATTATAAAATAATTTATAGATTCTATTTTTATATTAACAACAAAAAATGATTTCTGAATTAAGAAATAAAATAGTTAAGGTTGTTTTTTCAATTCAATCTCACAATAATTTTAAATAATATAATTGAATATAATTATATGATTCAATATTTTATTTTATTTCAAATATAATAACAAATAAATTGAGTTCAAATTACATGTAATTTCACATATGATTTGACTCGGAATCATCATGATATAATTATGCATGATTCTACTTTCACGTGAGATGGTGGCAGTGTGTAGAAGTAGAGCAAAGGTTTCGCTTGTTTCCCTGTGAATCTGACTGGTATGCTCAAACGATGTTCGATGCTGCAGGCCATCATGGAGCCTGAATTAATAACAAGCTATTCACGAAACAGCTCGTCCTGCAACTTAAAAGGCTTAATAAGCTCAATGTCCAAGGGCGAAAAGAAGAAGAAGGAGTTCATGATTTCGTGGACAATAATGCTAAATGACAACTCACCGTTTGAGCACACAAGCACGTCAGGTGCTGGTGAATGTCCCAGTTATGAGCCACAATGCTAATGAATAGCAGCTATGTTAGGATCATAATGGTGTCCTGCCATGTAAAGGCTTCTTGATGGGACTCTCTTTTTTAGTGACTGAATACTGAAAACAGGGATCATGGTGTCGCAAAGACTTGAGGCCTCAATATAAGCGATAATGAGATGTATGCCAAAGATCTTACACAGGAGATGGCCTTGGAAGAGATCAAACACTAGAATCTCGCCACTGAGTTGGATACGGTGGGGATGCTTCCTCCTCTTACAGACAAGGGAGGACTGCTGATCAAATGAGAATCTATTTACACAACTATGAAACTAATATCATCATGAAAAAGTCTTGCGATCTCTTTCAAATCCACATGCCTCATCTCTCTTTTCTTTGCAGCTTCCTGAAGTACTGCTTTAACAAGCCTCCTATCAATTCCCTGCGTTGTAGAGGTGAAAAAAGGATCGAGTTAATGCTTTGAGACAGCTATCTTTCGTTTGTGCGCCTATTATGGACAGCTGCAATGATCATGACAGTTCACTAACACAACATGTTACGTCTTAAATCTTATGAGGAAATTATAGATTATACAATTAATTGAGGTCATTGCAATTTAAATACTATTAATCACTGCAACGTTGCCATGTGAACTACTGGATAAACAGCTGCCAGGATGATTAAACAAGTCTACACATAATGACATGGAGAGAATGGGAGCTTACGTTACTCGGGAAACTTTGGTCATTGTCAACAGCCTCCTGGTTGCTACGATGCTCCCATAGACCATCAGAAGCAAATATGAGGATTTGATCTCCTGGCTGGAGTTTGCGCACTAGTATTTCTGGCTCTAGACATAGGTTTGGCTTGTGGAAAGGTTCAGGCAATCTAAGCTTTGACTGTAGAGGCTCTTGGTTGAGCTCTGACATTCTAAGATAGGCATCTCCTATGGACCTTGAAACCTGCAAAGGTAAATGTCAATATATGGAAAATAGTTACCTTAACCATTTCAGTTTGTTAAGTTCTCATGAACGCAAGTAACATAACACCTCAATGTTTATGAAAAAAATCGTTTTCCTAATGAGTGCAGCGCTATGGAAAGTAGAGCAAATTATGAAAATTTATTTCCATTTCATCAAGTGTTTTCCAGAATACACTGAAACCTCATTCCTTGAGCAGCACTTGAAGTGCATTCTAGCACAAAGCGCAATTGATTGTTAAGATAATTTTGCTCATACAGCTTTCCTTGCGTGTGAGAACATTACAGCAAATTGCCGGAGCATAATCTCTAACATAAACAGCTACGTTTATGGGGATGAAAATGCAAGAAAATTACCTCTGTGATGCCCTTCACGCGCCAAACTTTGTACTTGTGCATGACAATCTGTTAATCATTAATTGGGGTGCGGGTGCAAAGACTGGAGTTCATCTCTCACAGATTCTATATTAGCATTGTACTCCGTAGATAATTGTACTGAAGCAGCTTCCCCGGTTCCTCTATCTGCTCCTCCTAAAACCGCTTGGGAGTCTCCAGCATTTGCTATATATAGCAGTCCATTGCATATGACTCCCACCATACAACATGATCCCACAGATGCCATATTGGCTTACTGAGCCACTGCTTTTTCACAAATGAAAGAAAATCCTCTTCTGTAGCTGCAAAAGCCTTCTTGATAACAGTTTCCGATACATCTTGTTGCTTGGAGACAATTTCTGCATCACAAATAAGCGGAAAATTATTAAAACTAAGGATCTGTCTGTCCATTTGAAAGATACTAGTCAATACTTTGGGCCAACTGGGAAGTTAAATATAGATCCACTAGAGAATCAGTCGATTTGAAATATCAAATAAAACTTCATCAGAAACGGAACACAGATCCCAAGAAAATGGAACAATTTCCTATAAGTTTGAAGATCAAAAGAGTGGAGTAAGTGAGACAATGAGGAACAATTTTCTACAGTCTAACTGTATGTTTCAAGAAAATACATCTAAGTTCTGAACTCCTTTAAACTTGACCAACTTGCAATCTATCTTCATTGGGACACAATCTACTCGGTGACATTACTTGTATACTAAAACGAGTGGGATTTTCAAACGTACATTTGTCATTGTGTATTTTTTTTTTCATTTTAATCCTTAAACTTTGTTTTTGGACAAATAAGTTCTATTTAAGGGGTAATTAATTTTAAATTCTTATGAAAAGAGAGGATTGGAAGATGAAGGGTTGAAATGAAAAACAAGAAAAATATAGATGATGTACCAAATTTTTTGAAAACATTCACTTTAGTCCTCTAACTTAAACAATCATGTAAATTATACAATTCCAGTTCCTCAAAATTGTTGCAATTTCATTTTGCTATAAAGGTTTGTTTTTGTTCCTAGTTAAGAGAGGAGAGAGAAGGGCTGTCGGATTCCAATAATAGAAAATTAAACTTGTTGTTGACATTGATTTAGGCTGCTAAAATGAGAAAGTTTTGTGTCAAATTGTTCAATTTGATGCGGGAAGTTGATACTAAGTGTTTTTATATCTTAAAAGTTCATGAAAAAATAAATTTAAACTCAGGTTAATTTTTGGTTTCGGGTTGATTTCGGTTCTTAAGATGGTTTTTAAGGCCATGAATGGATTTTTCATGATTTCTAAGGTGTTTTATAGGTTTTTTAGATAAAAAAACAGGTTGCAAAATAGGTTTTTGGGTTAAAAAAACATAAACCTCAATTTTCCAAGAATCACAACAGCTGAAATCTAGGCAAAACAGGTAACACATTACTTGTCTCGACAAGCGAGGCATCGTCTATTATTAGTATGCCTGTGAGACCAAAAAAGCCTAGGTCTGATATGATTGCCTAACCCATTACTTTGGATTTGTCATGGTTGCCATGAAAATTTATCTTTAAAGAATACAATTGAAAAGAGATAACGTGATGTCATCGGTTAAAAAATTAAAAATAAAAAAATAGATAAAACCTCCCTTTTTTTTATTTTGTTTAGAGGACCTCTTTTAAATAATAATATTATTTTTTATTATGCGTTTAATTTTTGAAAAAGTTTTTTTGGTTCATCTATGGTTTTTTTATATAAATAAACTATGTTTCTAGAAATTAAAAAAATATTTATTTTCAGATGATATTTTTAAGATGTGTAGTCTTACATGTTATTTTTTTATTTTATTTTATTCAATTAATTTAATGTTCTATTTTTCAAGATTAAATATGTTAATCTATATCTGTCTCTCGATTTTTCAAGTTTTGTTTTTAGATGTCATTAATGATTATTTATTTATTTATTAGTGCATATAACTCTTAATTTATTTGATTACATATGTGCATAAATTTGTTGATTTGTTATATTTTTGAACTATAAAAATATGTTGAAAAAATCTACATATATATTTTTTTATGAAAAGTAAAAATATTTGATCTGTGGTGGAGAGCGGGTCATGTAGCTAGTTATTCACTAAATTTCAAGTCGTGAACTTTATTTTTACATAATTTTCACGGTGTTGTATAGCCTTAAAATCCTGGTTGATCAGATATGCTATTATGTTGTTATCTAAATTATGTTTTTGAAAAACAAAAGATATGCTGAAATTTGTTTTAAGCATTTTGTTTGTTTTAAATTGATTTTCATTTATGATATATTTTATTTTGACTTATTTTGGATTAATTGATTTGAACTTGCTTTTTAAATGGCTTTTTATTATCTTAATTTTTAAAAACCAAAGCCACATTATTATCAGTTATCGAGTTTGTCGGGTTATATGATAATGCAAAACAAATTCCTTCAATCATTTTTTTTATGTTTTTAAAAACTTTATCTGATTCATAATATAATACGGTTCAAAATACTAATATAATTAAAAAAGTTGGGGAATAGTTGTTCACCATGCAGACATATCAATATCAATTGCTTTAGTGATTTTTTTTTATCCTTCAGCTATTTGTTTTCCAATTATACTCCTATTGGCCTAAATTTATTTCCAATTAAATTAATTTATTGAGAGAGGTCAATAATCAAAGAAAAAGAACCAAAGTAAAAAATATTGCAAAGAAGGGTGGCCTTTTCAAACTTAGGATGAAAAATTCATGTTGGTCCTTAAACTTTTAAATTATAAACTTACAGTCCCTCATAACTTGAAAAAATCAATTTTGGCCCCAAATTCTATTTTCCCTTATTTTTTGATCTCCAATTTGAGAGAGACTAGAGAAAGTGGTTGAATTTTGGTGATTAAAAAAAATCTTGATTGTTATTAATTCCAACCATGATTTTTTTTTTTTATTTTTTATGTATGATTTATTTTTTTATTTTTTATGTTGATAAGTTTCATTTAAGGAAGGTGTTTAACCTAGATATTTTTTTTTGTTAACCTTGCGTGATTAGGTAAATATGAGCCCAACAAAATCTCGGTCTCTAATTGATTTTGGGTTTTCAGAATGATTTTTAGGTTGTTTGAGATAATTTATAAGTTTTTTAAAGGTATTTAAATTGTTTTTTTTATATACTTTATATCAAAAAATGGTTGAAATGTGGGTATATTTCGTTGCCTAAAAGTCAAGGCATGGGTATTTTGTACTAAAAAAATATCCCAGGTCACCAAAATCTAGGTATGGTAAGGGATGTGTCGTTTGCTAATTTTTTGTTTTTTTAAAGATTCAAGGGCAAACAATTTGTCGTTTGTCCCATAAAAAAAATAAATTAAAAAGGCCTAGGCACATGGCTGCTCCAAGCTCACTTGCCTTGATTTTTTTAATCTTTTGTTTTTTTTTTATTAGTTTTTTTTTTAATTTAATCCTTCAGATATTTATTTATTGAGAACCAATCTAATATTAGAATTTTTTTAAGCATTATTATAACTCATTGAAAATAAATTAAAATAAATTGTTATTCTCCATTCAAAGCAAAATAAAAAGATGAGATAAACAAATCAATGATAAAAAATAAAATAAAATAAAATTAAAGGATAAAAAAAGAAAAATCATTTTTCCATTCATAAGAAACTATGTCTTGGTGCATACATCCATCAAGTTCGCCTTGTTTTTGCGGGTGCATGTTATCTCCTTCCAAGGCACAATAAGAAATCCCAATTTAAAAATGAGAATAAATTACATCATAATCATAATTTAGTGTGGAATGTAATTTATGCTTTTTTCAGAAACAAAAATTTTCTATCATTCAAAATTTATTATATGTTATTTTTATTTTTATATAAAAAGAGAAAATAAAATTAAAATAAACAACATGAAAAATAAATAGATTTTTATATATTTCTTGGTAGTTGGTTAATGAAAGGTAGTTCCATGAAATGAGATATTTAATATATTTTATTATAAATATAAGATCTCATAAATAAAATAATATCATATAGTATTGATAAAAGTCATCAATGCCCTTACAATTTTTTTTAAATAGAGGGTATCGTCATCCTAACAAAAAAGAATTTTTTTAAATAAAAAATTTCTTCAAATAAAGAAGTTATTTCAAAAGTTCTCAAGCCTTATTTATTTATTATTGGATAAAACCTAAAATGATCTATAAAAATTCTTTAACAAGATCTTGATCCCGTTTATTTACTAGAAAGTAGTTTTCTCTTAAAAATTGGTTTTCTTGAAAAATAAATTTTTAAAAAATAAATTATTTTTTAATATTTGGTAGTGTTATAGAAAATAAACTGAAAAATATTTTCTAGTGTTTGATTATGTTATAAAAAATGAATTGGAAATAATTTATTAATGAATTAAATTTTTTTCAAGTTTATCTAATATATAAAAAATATTAAATATAAATATTTAACCACTTACAATAAAAGAATAAAACCTAAAAAGTATGATAATGAATTTTTTTATATATCCTATATTCATGTATTCATATGCAGCTTATTTTATAAAATATAACTATAACTATATATATATTTTTTAAAAAACAATCTTATTTTCATTTTATATTTTATATTATCTTCTCCCTCATATTCATTTATCCTCCGTGTGAATAAAGTTTTCACTATTCTATTTATTATTACCAAAGCACTAGGAAATAAAAAAAATGAAAAAACAAGGGAAATGAAATACTAATAAGAAAAAGGCTAAAGAGAAATAGAAAAAATAAAAGAAACAAAGCAGTCATTATAATAAAAAAAATGGATGAAAACTGAATCTCTCACACACAACAGGGGGCAAAATAGAGTTTTTCTATTAATAAAAAAGAAAAATAAAATAAAGCATGTTTTTTGTAAGTGTAGATTTATTTGGATAGAGTGTGTGGATGGGGTGCACGTGGTCTGAGATTGGTGATAGGATCCCTATTTTGCTTGTCACAAGAGAAGGAGACAACACGCGTTTCTTTGGTAAACAAAGGAAAGTGTTTTCCTTGTGATAAGAACAGAACTTTTTTTGTTTTTTACTGGAATTCAGTTTTCTTAACTAACTTTCCTTGTGTTTATCAAACATAAACATAAGATGAGGATGTGAGGAAAATGATTTTTTAAAAAATAAAATTTTAAAAATACATAAGTTACTAAAAATAAATCAAAAATATTCTTCTAAACATCAAAACATCAAATCATATTATGCAATACACGCCTAAATTTATATTTTTGTAGAACACAAATCTTGCTTATTTTTACAAATAAATCGAATTATCACAAATCAAATTTAATGGAAAAATCAGATTATTTTTTATTTTATTTCGTAGAAATATTTTAAATAGAAATAGTACTAAACCATGTATTTTAATAAAATCACAGGTAGAGATTTATATGTATACTCTTTCTCCACGATTACATAAAGTTTCTGCTCTGAAAACTTGAATAGCAAGATTAACATTACATTAATTTTTGCGTAACCTAAGCCTGAAGAGTGGTGGACTACGTGAGGAGACTCCCTGTGCTAAGAAATAAAAAACGAATAAATAACATTTCCTTCGCCTTCTTTTCTTCAAGTTGCTATATTAGGCATACTTGTAATTTTTCTTCTTCTATTGTTTTAAAATCGTAGATCAGTTGCGGATAGGCTTTTAGCTCCTCTTAAATTAGCTTGTACACACACACACACACACACACACACAAGCTAACCAGGTGCAGGGACTTGGGTCAAACTAAGACTTCTTTTCACGGCTAAATTTGAGGTTTTCCTTCAATTATATTATGTTACAGCAGAAACTGGGAGTGAACAATAGGATTCAAGAAGCACACACGTATCAATAAATACTACCCAATTCTCATTCTATATTTTCTTTTTTTGCACAGGGAGGGTGTAGCAGGATTCAAGAAGCGCACATATCAAGAAAAACATCGGTTTCAATAACCTAACCACATGTTTTATCTCTTCTAAATTCACTAGGATCTATACGAAAAACAATCACTGAGTTGTACAACATCATAAGCGTCTCCATGTCTGATTGGTTTTGGAAACTTGTAATGAGACATCATTTTTCTGTGATCCATAATCTACTAGTTTTGCAATCTCAACAATTACGCTAATTTTTGTTGAAATAAACCATCCAGTTTCATAACATCATAGGCATATCATGATCAGTTTAACCTTTCAATTATATGTCAACATCTGTACAGGGAAATGAAACCAGAGATGTACCGAACAGCCTTGGGTCACTCAACCTTCTCCATCACCTTGATGCCATACGCTTGTAAGATGTCCAGTGCTGCAAGACCACCAAACATATCATCATTCAAAAACATATTTCAATGTCATATCTTCTCAGCGGCACAATAACTGGAGAGGAGAGGATTTTCATGTACCTGGCACATATACTTCAGGTTCAAAAGGTCTTAAGACACCCCTTGTATTGATCTTGTTCTCTAGCAAGAGCTGTGGAAATTGAAATCAATGTCTTAGTTAGAGCATTTCCTGAAAACTGATGAAAATAAAAATAACAGTACGGGAGAATTGAAGCGCAAACAAATACCAGAGCTCCAATGGCCGCTGGAATACCAACAGTGAGAGCCATGGCAGTGGCTGTTTTCCCATTCCTGGTCCTTCCAAATTCTAGCAGTGTGCCCTTATGGTTCTCTGTGGCTTGGTTGTCAGGGAATTCTACCTCCATTTCATGATGCAAAAGCACCATATCCTGACCATAAATTTGACAAGTGGGAATTATTAGTTTCTGCCAAGAGCAAGGAATCATTAAAAAAAAAAAACTGAATGATATGACACTACGTATATTATTTTACTGCAGGGTGCATACCTGTTCTGTGCTGGAATAGGCCAACCTTTCTTCCATGCGGTAACAGGTAACATCAAATGCACTTTGGCAGGAGACAGGAATTTCTGTCTGCTCAAGAAGTCCTAAATATCTAGTCCACATGGTAGAACAATCTTAGCTACTTGATATGAGTATGCCACAGCATGCAAAGCAGTTGATAATAAAGAAAATTACTACTGATTGGAATAGGTTTATGCAATTGCAGCTATTCCACGATTCACTATGCATCTTAGCCCAAAGTTATGCGTTGTTAGTTTCTCCAGCAGAATGTGATAGCTTACATAATGGTTTTGGCCGTCCTTACTGCAGTTCCTTGCTCTTTGCAATGCCCAAGTGCAACAATTCTCTCACTAATGTGCTTCTCTCCTAGCAGAACTCCATCCGGAATTTCACCAACAATGTTTAGCAGTTCACAAAGGAATCTTTTGAATGAGAGTCTCTGTCCATGTCTTAAAACCAGATGAGATTCAGTATTAAATAGACCAATACTTGCAAGTGTCCCCATTATTTCGCCAAACCCTACACAAATAACCAGAAAATAAGTTCTAGACGGACATACAAAAGTCCCCCTCCCCCCCCCTTTTTTTTTTTTACACCCTACACAAATAACCAGAAAATAAGTTCTAGACGGACATACAAAAGTCCCCCCCCCCCTTTTTTTTTTTGAGGAAACAAAGCATTTCAGAGATCAGGAAGCCAAGACAGTTAGGTGAACTAGGAGAAGAAAACCACTTCCATTTTCAGCTATGAAAAAAAAGTACGTTGGATTTAGTTCCTCCGTTAACAAAGTCCTAGTGCTCAATCTAATGAAAGATAATTTTTACAATTATATTTTCTTAGAGATCAGCTTAAATAATACATATTTGAAGGAGCCAAAGACATGTTATACCTTCATAGCGGAGCGTTCCACGAAAAATGGTGGATGCTTCATCTTCTATGCCATAAAGTTTTCCATAAACTAAAGAATTGCGATTTGGAAGACATTCTAATGCAAAAGCAGGAAAATTCGGTATACGAAATCTGAATGCTGAATCATAAAGTTTCTCGCCTACAAGTTCAAACAATAAAGTGAAAAACAAATCAGAAAAGAAAAAACCTTGAGAGATTAAACATTGATTCTTTTGTGTGATCATATAGCCTTCTAAAATTATTAGTAGCCAGCCATAACATTTATGTATGGAATAAAATAAAATTATGAATATGTGATTGTCATGTAAATAAATTAGATACATTTTATTAGGTACATTTTGGTGATATAGGTCAAGTATGATTTTTTATTGCAGACATGAGAAATATTCGATTTCTGGTCTATAATAAGAAACAAAAAAGATACATATCCTGCTACTTGGATTTATAAATTTTCCTTATTCCAGACCACTTACCATCAACATGCACAATTTCACCATGATATTTATATGTGGCCGGATTGCGCCCAGATCGGATGGCTCCTGCAGGACTCCAGCTTAACAACTAAAAAGGTTAGTAACTGCCATAACCCATTTTAAGTTAGAATTACTGCAAAAGAAATCCAGGGAAATGTCAAACAACCTTCAAAATTATTTTCTATAAGAGAACATTTAATGAATCTTCCTTCTTAATTTGCAGTCAGAAACTTTTATAATAAGCACAATTTATGCAGTGTGATAATGAACCAACAGTGCAGAGAAATAAGGAAATAAATTATACAAGAGATAAGGAGGTAAAGGTGAACATTTGTCATAGTAAAGGGAAGAACAGCTGAACAAATTCTGGATCGTCTCTAGGGTATAAAATGATCAAGAATACAACTGTCCATTCATATTTAGAGGCACTTATTCAGTGAACAATCTAATACTTAGCTGTAACAGAAAACAATGTTACCAGAGTGGGAAAGGAAACAAGAAAGAAGTTGGTAATTTAAGTGTTGCTGAAACAGCCATCTCAAAGATATCTGGTTAGAAGAACCTTGAGGCCACATAACGAGCTTTACCTATTTCTCTCATTCTCTCTTGCCTTCTATTAATATATTAGACTTAGTTGCTTATTAGTAACCACTAACATGATCATCTACTTGTTCACAGGCCAAATCACAAGAAAATAGAGAATCCTGGTTCTCTAAGCCAATGCAGTAGTGATCCAGCAAAGTCATGAAGGTACCGAAGAATATCCAAACAAATTGGAATATCAACAAAAACTTATAAAATCGCACTTAAGACATTCTAACCCTATAATTTAACAAGTACATCATTGTCTATTATCTTACAAAAGGGCAAGTGTACTTCAAAGGGGATCAATACAACAGCATTACTGCTCATATTTAAAAAGAACAGGTTGTTTTAGTCAACAGTACCCATGAGATTGTAAGACTCAATGATCAGTGTTGATTTGCGATATAGCAGTTAATTTTCCGGATCTCCCTGATTAATTCACAATGTTATGGAAACTCAATCATACTGTCCAATTGCATGGTGATGTGCCAGTCCACTTAATTTCCAATACCCAGCAAAAACATGAGAAGGAAAACACCAGAAATAGTAACTTTCAAGGAAGCCGGGCCACATAGCTAGGTTTTTATAGTGTAAGCAGTTTCAGGAAATACCTGAATTTATATGCTAATGGGTTATTTGCAGCTGCTGGCGATGGGAGTCCTCCACAATAAGAAGTGAAGGACTTTATTCTCCCTTTCCGAACACGTACATTGTTGATCATCTTCATAGCCATCATATGATCTGAAAACAATGTGTAATTACAGATCAAAACAAAAGCAGGTAACAGGAAATCATGTGTGCATTTTGGTTTTCAAAAAACTGCTGAGTTGTTATTTTTAGATATTAACCACAGATACAAAGAACAAATGAAAGCTTAAAGGAAAAAAATGGCTTCAGTTTGATGAGAAAATAATTAAAACTTATATGAGAAATCTGAATCCAAGACTATAAATCTTCATGGCCGAAGTTGGAAATGGGTTCAAGTCATTAAGTTGCATGAAATGATAGTAAAATATGATGAAAAAATATGGACAGAATGATGCTCTAAATTTCAGGAAGGTCCTTTTGAAGAGTCAACAAATGCATCTATACTGGATACCTCCTGATTATGACTCTACATGAAATTAATAATTTTATCATGCTAAGGATATTGTAAACTGGTAATAAGTATGTTAAGCCTTTGGATATCAAAACATAAAACTTCGATGTTTGGTCTTATAGCAAAATCTAGAATGAAAACTGACCTATGTACTTGCATATATGTGCCAGCATGTGTTTATGTATTTTTAAAGGAAGTTGTTGATCAGCACGTGTCATTCATGTGCTTAAGTTTAGAAATAGAAGCAAGGCTAGCTGGTTGGTAAATGTGTTCGCTCCCATGCTATCATCGGGGTTTGAATCCTACAAGAGGCTGCAGAAACAATTCTTTTGTGAATGCACTAGTCTAGGTGTGGATGGGCTACTTAAGAACTAAACAGAGGGACTGAGCGCCCCAACCCCCCCCACCAAAAAGAAAAATAAAAAAAGAAGACACCATGGAAGCATACATTATCAAGGAAAATGTGAGATATAGTAACAGTATAATACATAATTTTCTTTATAATGGAAATTACCAATTCCTGGATCCAAACCCATCTCGCCAAGAATAGTAATATCAGCAGCTTTTGCCTCTTCATGTAGAAATGACATAGAATCATCAACGTAGCTTGCTGTGACAAGATGCTTTTTAAGCTGAATTAAGAGACAAGTCTTGTCCTTAGCTAGAAGAAAGAAATAATGTAAAGCATATGCAATATTTCTAACATATCCAATAAATGACATTGAACTTCAAGAATTTGTGGAGACAATAAAAACAACTTGTGTGATGAACCTCATTTTAGTATCAGGCTTAATGTTCCATCAAAATCAAAGTGAACGGACTACGATGCATAATGAATATCAATATAGAGTATAATACCTTGATGCATGCATTAGCTATGATTATGTGGCAACTAGGGGGAAGTAAGCTGACAACAACCTCAACCTGCACAAGGGCAAGAAAAACATTGGCAATATATAAAACCATGATCCAGCACTTATCTTGGGGAAAAAAAACATGTTATGGTGAAGTTGAAGTAGATTTTCCAGATGTCATAATGCAGTGATTTGAACCATATTGCAGCCAGTTAACAACCTCTGCCTTATTCTCCAGTTGGTAAAGCATCATTCATTATAGGTGCATGCTATTTTTTCTTAGGTTGTGAAGCCAACACTCATCTAAGTGTCATTAAATTGATAATGATAGAATTTATCATCACAAAATTGTTTTTCAAGAACTAGTGCAGCCAATTTCTGATGAATATGTGATATATATCTCTTTGAATCATATTGCATAGAAAGAAGACTTTACCTGTGAAATATACTTGCAAAGGCTTTCATCATCCTTCACATCAAGCTGAACTGCCGATGCATTAGGAATTCCATCTATAATCTGCACCAGACCAATTAATATTATGTCAGAACTTTCAAATGAAAAGAATAGCAAGCACACCAAGTTAAAGCTTTCGAATGCAAAAGAATAATAAGCACACCAATTTATATCTGAATAAGTACAACATTGATATGGATGCACAGATATAACCATCATTATTATGGTTGCTACTAATTCACATCCTTGAGAATTAAAATTTTGTCATTATAACATAAGTTGAAACCTTGATGTTCTCACCAGAAATTGATGAGGTATAGTTTGATGAGGTAAAGTTTAGAGGTTTTTTTCTCAATTATACCTCTTCTGCATCCTTAAGATAAAGAGAAGCAACGACAACTTCGACTACATTCTGCCCTTCAAAATCAGTATTCAGACATGCCTTGTACCATTCACGAGATGAAGAGTTTTCATTTGATGTTAAAAGCTCAACAGCTGGTCGACAGACGCGGCCTGCACCAATAATTAGAACAGCGGCCTTCCTTTTTGTATCATTTACCTCATTCATGTCATTCTGCTGGACTTTGCCAACCTTCAAGGAAATTCTATTTCCTTCTTTATTTAAAGTTCCATTACTTTCATCTGGATTGGCAAGAGAAGTTAAAGAATCAATAATTTGATTCAGAACTGCTCTATCATGTGCACCAACCTGTCCAAAGCAATAGGAAAACCTGTCATGAGGTTTGAAGAAATCCCATGCTGGCAATATGCAATGTTTTTTTGCTTATGGTTATTAGGTTCAATAAAGTTTCCACTTCAATCTTTAATTATATGTGCATATAAAAATAATCGCTAATTTTCTGAGCATATCAACAAATAACTAGAACATCAAAAGGCAGCTATCTGTCAGAATTATTCCTGACAAATAAACACAGCTTTGACAGAGGTATTTGCACAATCACAGTTGATTTGTTTCGTGTAAGAAATCAAATATAATTCAAAGATAACTTAGAGATTAAAATAAAAAATAACTGAAAAACAAACACCAACAACTTAAATTTTATCCAAACATGGGAAGAAAATTCTCTTGCATAAACAGGATCAAACTGAAATGAGTCTACTTACTTCGAGATCTGAGTATGACAAAGCAGTAGAACTTTGACCCACTTGACACTTAACCAGGTGGAAGGAGCCACCAGCAGCTTCTATGATATCTAATGCCTCATTTATTAGGAATTGATCAAATAAGTGTCCACTCAGAGATACCTGTCAATTATAATCATAAGAGCAGCCGATCATACGTGAGATGCTGTAAGGAATCCTTGGATTAAAATGAGTGGCCAATATAATTTTGTGGGGCTTTAATTGAAACGAGTCTATCGCAGTCAATTATCTTTTATCTTTTCAGCTACTTCAGCTAATCTCTTTATTGAGCTGGCATATGAGGCATCACATCACCAAGAGCTAGAAAATAGAAAAACTCGCTTAAGATGGTATCTATTGGACTTTTGAACAAGTATATGTTACAAGGAAAAAAAGATGAAGCAATTAGAATAGAATACAAGGAAAGTCCAAGTCCTGCGTGGGTCCCATGATTTTATTACTCACTATTTTGTACTAATCTATTTCTTGTTGCTTTTCTCTTGGGAAATAGCATTACTCAAATTTATCTATTATGCCAGCACCCTTGGGAACAATGTTTAGAAGTGTCTACCCAATTCTTTTGGCTATAACCAGAACATGTTGAGAGAGCAGTTCTTTAGTTCCACGAGTTTTGAAAGAAAGTTGGTAAACGGCTGTGATCAGATTTTGATTACTATAATAAGAGAAGCCTTTTGCATTTTTATGCTTCCATCATCTGATGTAATGAAAACATTTGCTCCATATTTGCTGATGGAGCTAGGTTTTAAAAGATGTAACGTTAACTTGAATCTTTGGCTTCTCTACTTTGTTTTCTCAAAGAAATTTGTACTCATTCTCATTTTCCAGCATAAATTATGAAAACAAATAGCATGATCTACAAATTATATTTAATCTGGAATACAAATGCGCAAGCAAAACTGAATAACTTACCAAAATACTGAACTTATTCTTGCTAGACTTTAAATTTGTAGGACTTTCTGCTATATCTCTGCACATCATGAAAAAGCGTTCATGCTATTACTAACAGAAGACAGCATATACATAAAATAGATGCTATAGCCTTCACAGATCTCTTGGATCATTTTCACGCTGTTACAAATTCCAATGACTTGATACTATAGCCAAAGGTTTGCAGAAACCTTGTTGCTGGTCAATTTTATTTCATTGCCAGGTAAAAGCAGAACTAGTCCTCTAAAACTTAATATTACCCCCACCTCCTTCCCTTCTTCGACTATATAAGTTTCACAGGACGAAGGTGGTTTTCAAACTGTGAGGTTTGATCTGTAAATCTATGTGGTGACATCCAAAACTGGTAGTCAGTAATTCACCGCACAAATAAATAATGTCAAAGAGAAGGAGAGAAAAAAATATTATGAATTGGAATAAAAAAAAAGCTTACTCTGAATCAGACTTTCGCATGCGTGGAATGTATTCAAACAGGGGGGTAAGTGCTCCTCCATGGGCTATGCAAGCTTTCCTTAGATGTGAAGGTAGCTTAGTAATGTCAGTTGTTGAAGCCAAACTGCCAATAAATTGGGATAGTATGTCTCCGAAATGTTGGGAAGCCTTTCCATGATTTAATGGTTTGGTACATGTTACCATGAACATTGATTAGATAATGCACGAGTAACCTAGACCTATTGCTCAGAGAAAGAACAATTACAAGCTTAAAGGTTAAGGATCGGAATAACAAACCTCTTTTGCAAACTGTGTAGGAAGAATGTCAACGGATGAAAATATCACACCATCACCCTCCATGTCATGGTGATACGAATCATTTAATGGATCATATCTGACAACCATGATAACCAATCAAGACAGGAACAGTATGATAGTAATTGAAAGTTATTGTTGGCCAGGATGCATGTTCGAGCCTCAGCTGGTGAAGGTGTGAAGCAAACTACAAATACTAGAAAACCAAAATCCAAGCACTCTAAGTGGAATCAGCAGAGAGAAGCCACACTGTTTCTCTTTAGGGAGAAAGTTGAAAGAAAAGTTTCATTTGGAGTTTCTGTTAATCATTTGTGACAATTTCCTTCTTAGGTTCCATCATCCTTTGGGGTTGCACATATTGCAGGAGCAATTTTAAGGGGTGTAAAAGTTGGTTTTTAAAGATGTTCGGTGTATTCATAAATTGAAGGGTTAAATGTTATTAGAAAGAAAGAAAATAATTAAATGAATTAATTTATGCACCATCTCATAATTCCCCCCAAATGGGATGTTAGATTGATGTTATTTAAGATCATAGTTAAAGCTACGCAAGCAAATAAGCATAGTAAAACACCTAAAAAACTCCCTTCACGATCATCACCATCTCCAATTTCAGTCAAACTAAACAAGGAAAAAAAATCAATGAAGCATGGGACAAGAAAATAGTTGGCATGTATTTCATGAAATACAAGAAGCTAAAAATGTAATACCTCACGAATGGTGAGTCAATTGATGTGGTTTGGTTAATGAACTCTAATGAGCCCTCAATATCACAAGTTATGTCAGCAATTCCAATAAGCGGACAACCTCTCCTCGTTAGATCTTGAAGCTGCTGGGTACTCAACAACCGAGGAAATCTTTTTTCCCAGTACATGCAATTGACTGCAGTACAGTAAAGTTAAACAGTTACTAATAGCACACAAAGATTCTATAACTAAAAGGGGAGAGAAACACATTAATATACTAGAAGTTTGGCCATTTAATTAGAAACTTTTTTATCTATTCATCTACCAAGAAAAAAGGATTTCTATAACTAAAAGGACAGAGAAACACATTTTGACCTGAATTTGGGTAGTTTATAAGCATAAATTAGGAGCTTGAGCTCAAAAATTATTTTTGAGATAATCTAATAAGGCTTGACAATTTGGAGGTCAACAAGGAAACTACATCAGCAAGAGCTCGCTTTTAATAGCAGAAACTTTACTGTGTGAACTCAGTAATGACAATATCTTAATTAAAAATAAATATTATACCAATAACAGATGCATATGGGGCAATTTTTTCATGGAAAATGGGCTCGTAGTGCTCTGGATGTGCATAATAGTCTGTCTGCACCGAAAACAAAACATCCATGGTCAGAATAGTTCAAATTTAACACATACAATCCCAATGAATTCAAAGAAACCAAGCGTTCCCTCTTAATTGAAGATCAATGACTTCCAAGGCTTTAAAGAATTACTAAGCACATTTGCATCTCAAAAGTTAGGAATCTAATAACAGATTAGCACTAGGTTATTAAGCAAACTATAAGTGAAAATTGATTGTCCTTGGTATGCTAAGAGTTAATCGAGCAGCTAAAATCTATTGAGGCTGACAGTAAGGCAGTTCACACAAAGATGAGATATCAACTCTATAAACGATACACCACAAGACCTAGTAGAAAAGTATCATGCACTCCGGCAAGGGAAAAGATAGTTGATCAGGTATGACAGACAGCAAAACCAGAAACAGAAATACTGGAGAATCTTACTTTATCAAATGTTTTTGAAGAATCTAGGTGTTCAACCATGTCTTGACAGGTGACAACACAACCATATACTTGGAAAACTCTCTTTGAAGCCTTTTCAGGTGGAATGAGATCCCTGCCCTAAGCAAAAACAAGAAGTTGACTTAGGTGAGCGCCAAAGAAATGCTGCTGAGCAAAATAGCAAAAGAGACAGTGAGAAAATTGAAATGATGAAGAACAGGAGTACATAGTATCATTTTTAAAGTATAGTGGCAATAAATTAGAGCGAAATGATGTACCCCTATAGAAATTTCTGTGGTTTCTGGTCAGATTTTTCTATTCATCTTAACCTGTTCTTTAAAAAAGGTAATCAGGTGGTTTCTTCTGCCAAAAAGTTGCTCAAAACTTACTTGTGCAAATAGCTCTGGAAGTCTGCTTGGATCAACAAAAGTGTGTGGAAGAAGCTTAAATATCTCTTGTGCGCCATGAGAAACTATTAGGAAAAGGAAAAGACAAGAGAGACATAAGAAGCTTAAATATCTCTTGTGCGCCATGAGAAACTATTAGGAAAAGGAAAAGACGAGAGACATACTGCATGAGAAATATATGCCTTTCAAAGTTTGCAGCAGAAATCATTATGCTTGCGTGTATGTGGAGCAATTTTAATGTATAAACACGAAAATCAAATTCCACTGCAACTAGTAATTGAATTAACAGCAGCACTTAAGAAACATGTAAAATACTTCAGAACAGAATGATATATCATCAAGTGATCTAAGAGTGCAGAGACTGAACTTAATACCATGATCCACATCTTTGATAGCAACAATATTGAATTTATCAGCTAAGGACATCATGGATGTTTGGAAAATAGAATATAAAGTAGCTCTTTACTATACCATTTCCATTTCCAGATCCGGTGAATATGAATACCAAAGGACAGATTCCCGATGGCAATCCAAAAGTAGCGATCTCTTCTCCAACAGAAATAACAGCAGCTTTGGCAGCAGCCAAGGATGAATACATGTAAGCTTCACCCAATGAGAGGAACGGTGTTGAATATCCAAGACTTAGATAACCTGAAGAAAAATTTTAGTAATAAAAACAAAAGGGTTAAAATCATCTCCAGCTGGAATATTCCAAACATAGTACAACAGGATCATCATTTCAGCATCACTAAATGAAATAAGGCCCTATAAACATAAACATCCTCCTCGTAGCAGAGTTAAAAAGAACAAGAAGGAAAAGGTAATTCCACAACCCTTCCCCTCAAAGGAGAAACAGGGAAGAAGTGTGCAGAAGCAATTGTGATTGTATGCAAACAACCTCTACAAAAAAGAGACATAAATGTGCATAACAACAGTCATCAAATCAGTAAAAAGGATTTCAGAAGTGGAGCATACGCTTTCCTAATCCACCCAAGAAATCAATGAACCCGGCTCTGCCAGCAAATTTCCCAAATGCAAGCAACCTTTTACCATGGTCCCCAACAATGAGTTCATAGTCATACAATGATACCCTCTGAGCTAGTACCTACATGACAGAGAAATCAGCATGAGCAAAATTATCATCATCAATTTATCACAGCCAACAAGGGCATGAACACAAATAAATACCTTATCCAACAAAGGCATGTTTTCTTTCTGAGCCTTGTGAGTATGAGAGAAGAAGGCATAAGCTCTATCATGAAGAATCATATCCAGCTGCACCAAAGCCAAACAAATCAATCAAACTCCCTAACATGGTTACCCTCCAAAACCAGAGAACATACGATCTCATCACCTTGGGCTGCTTAATTCCCACGATGAGCCCACATTCGGACAAATCATCCGATATCTCACAGCCAACATCCTCATACATCGCATCATGATGAATACGCTTCGTCGACGGCTGCACAATTATCCGAGCTACCCCAGTTTTATCCTTCCCACTATGCAAAATTCGAGCACAATGAGAAGGGGTTAAAGGCGCCCTTCTTTCCCACTTGTTCACTGACTCCGAGAGGATTCCAACAACTCCATTACCAAGCATGGTGTACGTACCTTCTTCCCTGTTCTTCCTGAATAAGCAATCACACACTTAGCATTATAATTTAAGATAACCTTGTTGCAAGATGAAGAAACAAACTGTTCGTTAATATGCTTGATTTTGAAACTATTTATGCCATTCCAAACAAGATAACTTTCAAAATAAAATTAAAAAAATATTAAAGCAGAACAAAACCAGTTGCACTTGCAAACGCAATCAAACAAATTATTTAAAAACATAGCCTCCAATTATCGTCTCCATAAAAAACAGAATCGATCAATAAATAAATATATGACGACGGACATGCGTGAAAGTGAAAGAATGATTATCCAGATTTTTTATTTCAGTCGGAACAAATAATGCATGCATGGATTACATCTACAAATATAAATTTTGAACAATTTTCTTATATATATATATATAGTCATGGCACTATTCGAGGTGGATCACAGTACTTGAAACTTTATTGATCAAAAACCCCACAGTGATCCCCAGCAGCTTTACACATAAACCTGAAAATATAACCAGAGAATAAATATAAAAAATTAATCGTAGTACTGATTCATAAAAAGAAAAGAGAAGAGATGAGGAAAGGCCACCTTTTAATCACAACAGTCTCAGTCCCTCCACATTTAAAAGAGAGACGACTCTGTTTTATCTTCCTCTTGTTTTTCTATTTTCTGTCAGAGAGAGAGAGAGAATGTCTGATTCTGATTCCGGGCGTTAAAAGTGAGGGCGGATGCAAATGCTAGAACAGTTCATTCTGATGTGATATCAACATCGATAGATCGATGGGATTATTATAGTTAATGTAGTATTTTTATTTTTAAAAAAATATTTTTAATATTATTATATAAAATATAAAAACATAAATTTTAAAAATTAGATTTTTACATACGACATTCAAGAAAAATATTATAGCTGTTATTTTTATAAAATATTTTTTATTTTTAAATATATTAAAATAATATTTTTTTATTTTTTAAAATAATTTTAAGTATAATAACTTGAAATATATAAAAATATATTTTTAAATATAAAAACAAACCAATTTTATATATATATATTTTACGGATTTTGAACTAAAGTACAAAAATTTGAGTACCAAGCGCTTCCGTGGTCTATTTCAGAGGAACATGCGTTCAGTTTACTTGTTTGTTTTTTCATGAGGAAGGATTGTGTGTGACACTAGATTAATCTTGTGATATGGATATGGCTGACGTAATTGGCTAGAAAGTGGTGGGTCCACACATTTCCCATAATGTTGTGCCACGTTTGTTGCATTTATGAGTTATCTAACCACACCCACCCACACTGCCTGCTCGTTGGCAACTGGGACAAGTTAAGACTGCCTTTTGCATTTTGGCCACTTCTAACTTTCGTCCGTTTTTCTTGTGCTGACTAGGAGAGAGGAACACCGTGGCGTCACGTTTTCCTTGTGAGAATCCCAGCCTACCTCCCTTCCGATTTTTTAAGATTAAATTAATAAAATGATAGATGACAAATTACCACCTATGCTGATGCTAGATCTTTTTATGGTATTTATAATTATTTTTTAAATAATTATATATAAACCTAATATATATATTTAAAAAAAAAAACTTTAGCTCTTGAATAGACAAGACAAGAGGGAAGGATAATAAAGATTATTACATATCAAAATCTTCAAAACTCAAAAACATTATAAATAAGAGAGGAGAAAAAAACTAGAATACCTAATAATTTAATAAAAAAATAAACTAGAAAGAATATCCTTTTGAAATAGGCAAAAAACTTAAAAAACATCATAATAAAGAATATATAAAATAAAAACAAGAAAATATCTATTCTTCTAAATATATATATATATTAAATAACAAATAATCTTATAGGAAATAAATTCAAATAAATTATAATGATGAATTTAAAATCAATAAAAAATATTAATGTATGAAATTGAAAAAAAAAATCTAAAAAACACTCAACTGAAAAAATAAAAAAATTGAAAAATAATTTTTATTTTCTTAAAAAGGCTACCTCCCTCGTTAATTGTTGACAAGCGGGGAAAATACAGTAGGTGAAGGTAATACGCAAATCTCTCTTCGAGAAATGAGGTGGAAGGATTTCGAAGTTCAATTTCTAAAGTAGCCCAAAGCAAGTCCCGAGGGAGACTGAAGCCCCCTCCGTGAGTTTATATTCGGCCATGAATCGGCCCATTGAGCCCCTCCTCGGCCTCTGTTCAGTTCTGTAAAATAAAAGAATTAAGCTTAAAAACATGGTAAGCTTCTGGTTTTCCCCAGAAAGTCCCTAGTCTCTCTGGCTCTGTCATCACCTTCCCTGCCTGTGTAATGCTTCATTGATTTCCCTTCTACCGAAATTATCAAAATGGCTGACCAGTCGCAAGCACACTCCCGAGTCCCAGACGACACTGTTTACTACGCTATCTACCCGGACTCCTCTTCCCTCTCTAATCCCTCCGCTTCCTCTCAATCCCTCCACCTCTACCTCCAAATCCTTGACTTAATTTCTCCTTACACCTCCTCTTACATCTGGCAACACGAACCCTTCTCTCTTTCCCCCTCCTTTCTCTCTTTCCCTCTCCTCCTCTTCTTCCCCCCCTGTCCCTCACCTCCACGGCAAGCTCCGCTTTGGCGACAACATTGAAGATGAGTGGTTCACTGTTTTCCTTCTCTTCCAAATCTCTCACCACTTCCCTTCTCTCTCCATTCGAGTCTGGGACAACGACGGTGAATTTCTCCTCATTGAAGCTGCCTTTCATCTCCCTCGCTGGATTAACCCCGAAACCAGTGATAACCGTGTGTTTATTCGCCGCGGTGACATCCATATTGTTCCGAAAAGCCGGTTACCAAACCCGAAGTTGATCGATTCCTTGAAGTTCTTGATAGACTGCGAGGGTGAGTCGCGTGCGGCGGAGTCTGTTCAGATTGCGGTGAAGGGTCGGATTTCTGATTATCCAGAAAGAGCGAGGCGAAATATGCATCAATCTAGGGTTAGGGTTCCGGTATCGGTGGCACAGGTCTTAAAGCAGGAGCCGTGCTTGATTTCTTTGGCGGTGGAGGGGTTTTATGATAGGGATATTGATACAATGAAGTATGCGGCAAAAATGGAGAGATTTCTTAGCAAAGGGAAAGAGGAGGCATTGGTTTGTGGGGAAAGAGGAGGAATTGGTTTGTGTGGTGATAAAAATGTCTAGAGCTATGTATGCTCAGTTAATGCAGCAGAAGTTTCAGGCACCCAAGTGCTATCGTATGCCTCATCGAGGAGATGACCTGGGTGCGTATCTGGAGGCGGAGTTAGGTATGAAGATTGCTTGTGGGTTCGAGATGATGTATCAACAGAGGAGGAGGGAAGGAGAGGAGGGTAAAGGGAGCACGTGGTTGAAGTACAAGGAGAGTTTGGAGAGGAGTGGGTATTTTGAAGGATTTTTGCCAGGTTCGAAGGATTACAAGAGGTTGATGGAGAATGCTGAGGGGTATTACCGAAATAGTACCTTGTTTTCTAGGACCAGGTATTTGTTTTTCTTGATAATGCAAGAGTTTCTAGTGCATGGATTGTTTGTATGATGGTGGTCAAACTCTAAATAAATTGCTGAATTGGTTATCCCCTAGCAGAGGAAACATGATTGGCCAGCGCTGGAAGATTCATGAATTGCTAGACATTAGGTTCCATCTTCTAGTGTTGTAGGAAAATGGATTATCTGTTGCAGTTTGTAGAAATGCCATGCATCCAGCATCACATCTCATTTTTATAATTGTTTTTAAATTTTCAAATATGAGATGTGGATGCCACAATATCAATATTTTAACGGCTGTTGGAAGCCCTTTTCCTTCGAGTTATGCAAAATAAGCCTGATTACTATTTGATGTTACACAAATGTAGTGTTGCTTTCTTTGGTTTTTGTTGTTTAGTCATTTCTAATGATGAAATGCTATTGCAGTCAAATGATGAGTGCTCCAGTGAGACGGATTGATGAGATTCTTGCTTTACCACACTCAGCCGATGATTTTAGGTGCCAGGAGGTTCCACCTTCTGATGATGATTCTTGGCTGTATAATGGAGAAGATGAGTTGAATGCTGCTCTACAAGAGAGACAAAACGAGATGGATCTCTACAATGCCAAACATAAAAAGAAACAGATGCCAAAAGAGTCAGAAGATGCTGGTCCTTCATCCAGCAGTAATTTTGATGATTTTGATGTTGGTGAAATGGCAAAAGCTATGCAAGCATTCGTGGATAAAGCATCAAGTTACAAGGGAGCAGAGGTTCCAGGAAACAGGTTTGCACATAAATCCTATGGCATCCAAATTGCATAAATCTTGTGCCTGAACTCTAATTTAATTGTATAATTCTAAAAATCAATGCTCAAATGTATCTCCCTCATGAAAGTTGTGTTTTTTGGTTGACTTTTTTAGCGACTGTGATTTTTAAACTTGTATTGGCTAGACAGTGTTGTACCTTGGTGACTTTAGTATTAAGAATTCCTGAACTCCAATCTTCCCTAGCTTGGGCTGTACATAACTTGCTGATTTCGATTCAGTTTGTATAAACATAGTTTGTCAGGTCTTAACTTGCTTATCCCATTTCAATTGTTTTAATCTTCTTCTTCTTCTTTGGAAGGGTGGTGGGGTTAGATAGAACTTACCTGTAACCATTAACTCCAGGATAATGCACCATAACTTGTATGTTGATGTAGTATACCTGGTAGAAAATTAAAATTTTCAAGCCACTGGCTTTTCTTGCTTGTTAGGATCAGATTTTTTTTTTCATTCCTTGTTCAGATTTAAAATGATTTGATGTGAAGTCTTTACATAGATTATATGTTGTTAACCTTTTGATCTAAAGCCTTGCATGGACATGTTTAAGATGCTGCATACCCATTCATTCAATGAAGTAAAGGAATAATGTTTATTTTCAGTTGTTAGTTATGTGATTAGAATACTGTTGTTGATCTCTGGTTGGAGCTATGATAGTCTTTTCTGAATCATGTACTCTAGGGAACAAGAGGCATCAACACCCCTTGGTTAGACTAGAGATTTATTCCCTTCTCCCTTCTTATATTTCAGCCTAAATTGCCTGTATCTGATCCATGCTGCGCTGTTCTTTAGATTGGATCAGCAATTAAGCACAACATTCATGTATTTTGCTGCTTTTATGGATCAGCAATTAAGCACAACATTCATGTATTTTGCTGCTTTTATTTGAAGGAATATGAAAGAGGTGGACCTTGATGTTGAGTGTTTTCTAAATGACATGGAATCAGTAATGAAGCGCTATGGCCCTAAAGACAGTGCTACCGATGTTGATTCTGAAGAAGTATCCTCATCTGACATGGATTTTGGTATGTTTATTCTTTAGTTTATTATGTTGCATAAATTTCTTTTTTTCTCACATGTGCTGCTCGTGGGAATCATACACTTTCTTCCTTTTATGTTAGCTGGTCAAGTCTCACATCATTTTAATCTAGGAGCAGTAACACAAATCTATTAGCTTTTCCTATCCTTAAGGAGCTCTCTGTCTAGAGGGTAGTGATGTATGTTGGAAAATTTTACGTGGTCCTTTGATTTCTAAATCTTATGGCTAGACTTATTACACAATAATAGACAACAAAACTACAACTAAAATATGATGCCTGACGGCATAAGATAACTGTCAGTTTGCTGTTTTTGCAAGAATTTGAATGCTTTTTTAAGAGGCTTTTCTGTTAGCAGCCAATTGTTTTTTATTTTTTGGGTGGGATGGAGTTTGGTTGGGGTGAGTGGCTGTGCTGGGAGCTTGGTAAACTTTCAAATTGTTATAAATCACATGGCTTAATAATGCACATGAATACCTATTGTCTGGATGTTTTGGGGTTTTCTGCTCTTTGTTGTGTTAGCACATAAAGCCAACTCCTGTTTGCTAGAGAATATTTAGTTAACTTGCGAGAGCTCCAAAGTATATTTGGTGAATTTAGATCAAGTTGAAAATTTATACTGAAGTAAGGTGCATTTTGTGATTTTTCATTTGGGAGATTCAGTAAGGTGAAAAACAAACTCTTATTTAGATGTTCTTATTCTCGCCATCATGTTTTCATTTGGCTATGTCACCCAAATTTTGATGCTACATGGATTTCAGAGGCTGACTTTCTTGCATTGGATCTCGAGGTTCAGGATTCTTATCCCCGGACAAACTCTTCATCCTCAAGTTCTTTTTAACCCGGGAAGAATGACGTGGGTTTGCACAACAGATTTGCCCATGCAATGCCGTGGGCTGGTCAAAAAAATTTTAACCCAAAAAATGATAATTTAGGAAATGATTATGTTTTTAAAAAAGTAAAGAAATTCGATAATAAATCTTGGTTAATTTAATAATATTATATAAAAAAATGAGGTAACAAAAAAAAAAGCCAAAAAAGATGGGGACTCTTAAGACAAATTTCAAAGCCGGCATCTATTTCACTTGTGTTTTTTTTTTTTTTCCTTTCAGTCTATTTTTCAATTTAACTCTCCCTAAAAAAAATATATAATTGAGCACTAATTTGGATTTAAAAGAGCTTAATTGTGCAAAATAAAAGTTCGAGAATCAATTAATTTTTATTTTTTTTAAAAATCGTTGCTCCAATCCACAATGATCTATGAGATAGTGAACATTAATCACACCACAATAAAAGAAAGAGCACTTTTAGTGTTTACATCTTGTTTGTGCATGCAGCATATCAGCTTTTTTTTGCGACAAAGAATTAGCACATGAATGGAAGGCTCTTTTCCATGTTTCTTTTGGTTCTTAATTTATTTCTTGCAACTATTTTTCTCAGATGAGTCTGAAGATGAGAGTGATATTATGGAAGCTTCTGAGGATAATGTGGACGGGAAGGATGCTTTCATGAACACTTATTCTGATGCTCTGAATGAGGAACTGAAGAATACCACCCTTAAGAAAAGTTTTGTTCGTACAGATGGCCAATTGTCCAAGAAAAACCAGGTAGCTTTCTCATATTTTGCTTGTGTGGACTCTGCTGAAATTTGTATTAGGCAGCAATATTTTGTTCCTATTCAGTGAAATGCCTTGTAATGTGCAAAAGAAGATACTTGTCTTTCTAGAAGGGTGTTATTTATTTATTTTGCACGTGTTCTTTTTAGTCGATTTTTAGAGGAGGTTCAAATGCTTGGTTTATTCTTGCTCTGCTCCATGTAGTGTCAAGTTAAAGAAATTTAAGCAAAATGTCCTGACAATATGCACATTTAAAAGTAGGAATTTACAATATCTGTACTTTTTTCTTTTTCCTAGAGTGCCTTGTTGCGTCAATTATTTAGATCAAATTATGAGATGTATGAATTTATTCGCGTGTAGGAGACATCAAATGCCATGGAGGGCATGGATGAAGAATTTACTCCCGTGGATGTTGATGTTAACCTGGTGAAGAGCCTGCTTGATTCCTATTCATCTCAACAAGGACAACCTGGCCCCACTTCCAATTTGCTGGGGCTCATGGGTCTACAGCTCCCTCAAGATACCACCAAGGGCAAATGAAGCTATTACATCTTCTCCCCTCATCTCATATTTCTTGTGCAATGGGGTTCATGATTTTGCAAGGGAACCCATCTGCACTGCTTAGTGTCAACTGAACTTTTAGATGCAGAATTGCCTCATGTAACTAGTGCCTATATACTCTGAACCATCTAGTATAATGGTTGAATTGTTAATTATCCAATTTCTGGTTTGATCAGTTTGTATTTAGCCTGACTACGTTTGATACTTCTGAATCGGATTATGGATGAGGTGGTGGATGCGATTTTAGGACAGGAATTGAATTTTACATGAAACAGACCTGAAAACCAGCGAAATTGCCTAGCGTGGGGTGCAGTATGGTCTGCCTGCGGTAGCACATTTATTGTTGAAAAGGCTTGCCTTCTACTTGTCTCTCTCTTCCATGGGGTGTCATCTCATGTCTGTATTCTGTAAAGGCGAAGACATTGATAAGTAGTTCACCTGCCATATTGTCATTATATAATGAGCTGGAGGAGTTCTGAAGACAAGATGACGAAAGATACCAACTCATCACTTAGCGAATGGGTTTTTACCCGATGGCTAACAAATCATAATGATGTTTTCGTTGCAGAAATTGTGCTATTAGCATACAAAATTAAAAAAAATTAAATAATTGATATAATAACAAAAAGTTTAGGTAAAATAGCACTGAATTATAATATTGGTAAATTGTGTTATTTTTACTTAATCAGGCTATCAATTCTGAAAATAATAAGAAAGGTCATTAAACTTTCAAAACTATAAAACTATACAGTTTTGATGAGATTTTTCATATTTATAGATTTAATGATTTATGTAGCGATGCAGTAATTATTATAAAAAAATAATTTTTAAAAATTATTATAAAAAATTAAATATAATTTAATTGTTGAATCAAAATTTTATATTTTTTTAAATTATTATTTTGATATGTTATGACTAGATCTTTTTTTTGAATTTAGACCTATTTAGTTGGTCTATAAATGTATTTACTAGACCATCCACAGGATTTATTTGAAAAAAGATTTTTATTTAAATATGAGAGACTCATACTTCACTACACATAATTATTTATTATTACTATTTAAAATTATTTATTATTACATGAATTATAACTTTTTAAGATTTTTACTAAAATTTATTTTTAAGTTTACAAGTTGAACAAAGATAATTTTGACCCATAAAATATGATTGAAAGAAAAACTTTATAAAATTATAATTTTTATATAAAATGGTTGATTAATTAATATAATTAGATTTAATTGATTGAAGTTAAGATTACAATTTGATTATGGCATATTATTATAAGATATAGTAATCATCTTATCGCATATATAAATAACAATATTTAGTAAATATAACATTTATAAAGCGGAAGATGATCAAACTGTGGTACTTCAAAAATAAAATCCGTTTGCGTGACGATTTTTCATGAATTCTGACCCAGCAGATACGGTCATCCTATTTCCCCTGGAGTAAAATGACCAAATCTATTAGAGTGATTAACTAAGTTCAAAGGGATAACCCGAGAAACATTTGCTTGGACACTACGGGCTATGGAGAGGATAGCTGACAAAAACAGTCTTGCTTTGACTCGATGAGAACAATCTCTCCCAAGTCAGGCTCTAGCAAAATCTGCATACAAGTTTAAGGCCCAAATGGTTGTCTCTGGGTTTTAATGCATTGTGCTAAGCTGAACCAATTTGGTTAATGAATTTCAATATACTATCGACCTGAAGTTTTGTTGGGTTTGAGCTATATATATGTGTGTGTGTGTGTAGTTTTGTTGGGTTTGAGCTATATATAT
>NW_011500174.1:83085-150986 GCF_000495115.2 Populus euphratica
TGAGATATATATATATATATATATATATATATATAGTTCTGCTGGGTTTGAGCTATATATATATATATACACCACCCTTATTTCTCTCTAAATCATTGATGCAAGAGGGATTTACTTGGCAATTGGCATCATCATGCCAGGCATTTAACGAAATGTTTTAATGATAAATTTCTTCGAATGCCATCAATAATGTCTGAGTGATGCAAAGGAAGCGAGGTGGGGCAGGATTGTGTCCTGTGAAGTCCAAATCTGAATGCAAAGCTAAGTTAGCACGGAGGATTTCAATGAAAACCTTCATATGCAGTCGTGGCAAAGTACAGTGGCAAGCAGCGAACGAAATCGAAATTACGAATTGCAGAGCATGAGCGTAGGGAGGTACAGCTTAGAAAACTGGAAAAATTGGCGGTTGTCAAAAAAGCTTTGTAAAATGGGAGGAGGACTCTTACAATGCAGACTGAAATAAATGATACTATGCGCTTTTTTTATATTATTTTAATATGTTAATATTAAAAATAATTTTTTAATATATTTTTAAATAAAAAATACTTTAAATTACTATTATTATTACAATTTTAAAATAGACGTATCAGTATATCAGAATACTGAACCAGGTGCTAACACTGTCAGTTGGTTACCTTGCACTGGTTTCCCTTTCACTGCTAGAAATTTCATAGGCGGGGCTAGTTGGTTACCTTTCACTGGTTTTCCTTTCTCTCTTGATCTCTAAATTCAAAGATCAATATATCTGTTTAATCATCTTATCTTGTGCTTTCTGCACTTAAATCAAGTTCTTAGTTTTCTGTAGTTGTAAACTTACTGATGAATAATGAATTGAACAGAGCTGCCAATAAATCCGGATGGTACGGATAACCTTCCAAAATTTGATGGGCTTGAGCATATTGGGATCGCTTTGGAGCTCACACGATTGCAGTTACAGGCAAGCCACATAAGATAGAGAATTTTCAACAACCGAATATATTATAAAATTCTATATGATAAAATCAAAAGAAATAAAATAAAATAAAATAAAGTCAGAATATAGCTATGTTCAATCAATTAAACCTATTTAATTTTAAAATAAAATTTATTTTAAAAAATAACATTAATGATGAACAATGAGTAAAACAACTCGAGATAACCAAATTAAATAAAATAAAGGTTATAGAAAATAAAAAAAAAATTTAATCTTCAATTAAATAAATATTGAATGATAAAATTAAAAAAAATATTAACTTAACAAAATAATAAAAAAACCAAAATAATTCTAAGCAAACCTCTTAAAGATAAGTTAATTTTTAAAGTTTGTAACCTATGAAATGCTAGACACAAACTTAATCAAGAAGATCAAATCCAAATCGCTTATATGTTGATGGATGAAATAGAGTAAAATAAACACCAATCTAGAAAATATTGCAAAAAATAAATCCAAAAAATAAAAATAAGATCCAATAGGAAAAAAATTGACGAAGGGTGGAATAGCAAAAAAAATACAATTCTAAAAATTATCTTAGATTAAAAAAATTATAATTAAAAAAATAAGAACTAAATTTAACAAAGCAAAAAATTAAATGAAGATAAAATTGAAGAAAAATTCAATTCTATAAATTATTTTAAATAAAAAATAATAATCATATGCATAAGAATTAAATAAAAAAAAGAGAAGTTTAGGGGTAAATTTGAAAAATCAGGATAGAGCACAAACACCCAAAAAAAAAGAAAATAAAAAGAAAATAAAAACCACATCAAACTAAAGTTATTCTCAATGCACGCAACATTGGTTCATATAAGAGATGTCAAGATAAAGAGGATGATACTACCTCGAAATGACTCTTTAGCTATTAAAATTAGTCGCATATGTTATTTGAAAATGATAGTGTTAACACTTTATTTTAATCCTTTTATTTTTAAAGAAGCATATTGCTAAAAAACAAATTAATAAGTAGCGCAGTCCTCACAACACCATCCAAACTCTAGGCTTAAAAATATAAACTCTAAGGGAAGTAGGTCTTTTTATTGTGTATAAAACTGAAAAGATGAAAAAAAATCTTTCATTTTTAGTCCAATGTTTTTTTTATTATTATTATAATGAATTCAATATTCTTGTTTGTAGTGCAATATATATAAGAGAAAATCACCATATAATATCTTACTCTCTTGTCAGTTAAGAGAAATGGATTCTCTCGATTGTAATAAAAAAGAAGAATACCTCTTTACCTTAGGTTGATTTTTATTTTTTTTTATGTTAGAAGGAGAAAAAGAGTAGAGAGTTTTTGTGGAGAAAAAAAAAACACTCTCCATGCTAACATAGAAAAACCCTTCGTCACTATTGATTTATGTTAAATATTTTTTAATCAAAGTTTAAAATACATCTAATTAAAGTCAACACTTTTGCCATTATCTTTTATTCATTTGCTAACATTTATAATTTTATTATATAGTCCACCATCTAACATATATCCAAATCCATCAAATACCACATATGAATACTCCATAATCTCAAACTTAATCAAAATTATTGCTTAAAGAAAAATTGGTGATAAAAATAAATTTTATTTTAACAAATAATTATAAAATATTGAATAACTTTTAAACTCAAATTTAAAAGAAGAAATATTTAAAGTTAGAACTGAAAATTAAAATTTTTGTATTTCAATTCTTAACTATTAAATTATGTATTTGGTGCGACGGAAAAGCTTTCCATATAATTTTTCACCTCCTTTCTCCTTATTTGATTTTTAGAATTTGAAAGGAAAAAAACACTATGAAAGGTAATAATTAACTCTAAAAATGAGGTTACATGTTTCTCTTAAGAAATAGAAATTTTTTTATGAAGGATAATACTTAATTTTAAAAATTATAAAAGGTAATATTATACAAGTTTATTGTTAACTTGTATTAATTTACAATATACTTACACATAATTGCCAAACCTAAGTGATTCGAGTACGTCAATTATGCTTGATTTGACAAATAAGAAATTAAAAAAATAATTATGTATTTTAATTGTTAAGAAAAAAAAATAAAGAAAATAAAATAAATAATTGATCATCGACAATAATTTAATTATTATCTGTCTACACACATCACATCATATAATAGATGACACGATTACACATCTAGTTAGATGGTGAATGAACATATTTAACTATCAGAAAGCATCATATACTCCTTCTTAATGGCGAGGGTGTTGCTTATTTGTTAAGGCGCGAGGAACACGCGCTAACAACTTTTCAATTAATAAATAATAAACAAAACATGAGAAATACTAAAACTCCCCTTGGTCTTTTTAATTACACAAAATACTCATGTAAAAATACCAAAATACCCCCAAAAGCAAAACTTTTGTTTTTTTTTCAGAAGTTAAAAGCGTTATTTTATTGTATATGAAAATTGAAAAAACCTAAAATACTCTTATCCAGCAACCCATTTTTTTTTATCTTGGGAACAAAAATATTTTTATTGTTATGAATATTCTGAAAAGTCAAGAAAGTCCTTGATCAACAGTTCTTAATATACGCATTATAGGATTATATAAGAGATGTCAAGATGAAGAGAATGATGTTACCTCAAAATGACCTTTTAGCCATTGAAATCAGTAGCATATGTTATTTAAAAATGATTATGTTATCACTTTCTTTTAACCCTTTTATTTTTAAAGGAGTATATTGCTAAAAAAAAATAATAATAATAATTAGGGCAATCTTCACAACACCATCCAACTCTAGGCTTAAAAATATAAACTCTAATGGAAGTAGGTCTTTTTATTGTGTATAAAACTGAAAAGATGCAAAAAAAAATCGCATTTTCAATCCAATGTTTTTTTTATTATTATTATTATAATGAATTCAATATTCTTGTTTGTAGTGCAATATATATAAGAGAAAATCACCATATAATATCTTACTCTCTTGTCAGTTAAGAGAAATGGATTCTCTTGAATGTAATAAAAAAGGAGAATACCTCTTTACCTTAGGTTGGTTTTTTTTTTTTTAATGTTAGAAGGAGAAAGAGAGTAGAGAGTTTTTGTGGGGAAAAAAACACACTCTCCATGCTGACATAAAAAAACCCTTAGTTGCTATTGATTTATTATGAAATATTTTTTAATCAGAGTTTAAAGAATATACATCTAATTAAAGTCAACACTTTTGCCATTATCTTTTATTCATTTGCTAACATTTATAATTTTATTATATAGTCCACCATCTAACATATATCCAAATCCATCAAATACCACATATGAATACTCCATAATCTCAAACTTAATCAAAATTATTGCTTAAAGAAAAATTGGTGATAAAAATAAATTTTATTTTAAGCAAATAATTATAAAATCTTGAATAACTTTTAAACTCAAATTTAAAAGAAGAAATATTTAAAGTTAGAACTGAAAATTAAAATTTTTGTATTTCAATTCTTAATTATTAAATTATATATTTGGTGTGACGGAAAAGCTTTCCTTATAATTTTTCACCTCCTTTCTCCTTATTTGATTTTCAGAATTTGAAAGGAAAAAACATTATGAAAGGTAATAATGAACTCTAAAAACAAGGTTACGTGTTTCTCTTTAGAACTAGAAATTTTTTTATGAAAGATAATACTTAATTTTAAAAATTATAAAAGGTAATATGTTACAAGTTTATAGTTAACTGTGTATTAATTTACAATATACTTACACAGAATTGCCAAACCTAAGTGGTTCGAGTTTGTCAATCATACCTGATTTGACAAACAAGAAATAAAGATAATAATTATGTACTTTAATTGTTAAGAGAGAAAAAATAAAGAAAAAACACAAATAATCGATCATCAACAATAATCCAATTATTATCTGTCTACATATGCCACACCATATAGTAGAGGACATGATTACACATCTAGTTAGATGATGAATGACCAGATTTAACTATCAGAAAGCGTCATATACTCCTTAATGGCGAGGGCGTTGCTTATTATTTAGTACTTAAAAGTGTATTTTTATCAAGGTTTCATATCATCATTTTGCACTTGAAGTATCAATAACTTCTTAACTAAAGTATGTTTTATAATAACATATCTAATAACATAAGATACCTTTAATTTGTGGTAAATATTTATTTTAAATGCAGGCCTATCACATAAATTAAAGGATTAATTGATGAATTTAAAAACTGAAATTGAAAGGACAAAGAGATGACCAAACTTAGAAAAGAGATGCCGGTGCAGTCCAAACCGGAATACTATTTGGTAATTGGGTCATATCTGGAGCTGTAGATCTCGGATTTAGGTATACTTTATATGAATGGAAAGGTAAGACATAGGCCTACAACTTTCATATAGAGCCTAAGATTTAAAAAGGCCATTTTCAAGTCCAAATTATAACAACAACAAAGAAGTCCGAATCTATCCTCCAGCTCGAGCATTATTCAGTGTTTGACCCATATCTGGAGTTCTAGAAGTCCAAATGACCTCAATGTTTTACCCTAGAAAGCTGAGATAATTTTCTACAACTTTTATGTTTTCATGTGGTTCTAATTTTGACGTTATCAATAACGTTTTGTGGCAGACAAGAGAAGATAAGGATTGTCACCAAGTCAAGAATTGACCACCCACTCATCAATTAGTCATCATATCAATAGTTCCCAATTTTGGTCTATAAAAGGAGGCATTTCCCATACATTTAGGCATCTTGGTTTCCAGATCAAGATCATGCTCTTACTTTCTCTTTTTGTATATTTTGTAATGTTTATGCTTTGCTTTCATTAATATCAAGTTTATGCTTTTAATTTCCTTTCATTTACTTAGTTAACTTTTATCTTATTTATGTTTTTATTTTGTTTGTGTATTTTTCTTTCTTTCATTATGTTTAGTTAAGTTTATTATGTCAAGGTGAAAAGGTTACACTAATGGTGTAAGAATAAGTATAATGTAAACTTAATATGGACATTAATGTTTGATACTAACATGTTTTGTTTTTGTTATTTTGTTCACTCTTTCATACTTTGCTTATTAAATGACTAATCTAGATTTATGTTATATAACACTTGGTACAACAAATACTTGGCACTCTCATAGCCCATACTGTATGGTATAACCGACACTTGAGCTATGAAAGGAACTTGATTTGTTGTTAACATAAGTTATAATCATGAATACTTGACGAGATTTACAAGTATTAGCATTAATCAAATAAGATAACTAATGTAATCATATTAACAATTTATAATCTGATTGGAACCTCCTTTATGTGTGGTTTTCAATTGAATAATAACAGTTTATACTATACTTGTTTGACATACCATTAGTGAATCCTCTAACCTTGACATTTGTTGTTATCATTGTTTAATTCTTACGTTAATCTTCCATCTCAAAGTTTTCATCAACTTCTTCTTCTTCTTCATTATTATTATTATTATTATTATTACTACTACTACTACTACTACTACTACTAGTACTAATACTACTAGTATTATTATTGTTATTATTTTTGTTGTTGTTATTGTTATTGTATTATTGTTATCTATAATTTATACAATTAACCTCCCTGTGTTTCGACCCCAGTCTTGCTGGGTTATTTATTACGTCGACATTCCTGCACTTGGAATAAAACATCAATCTTTTGGTCGTGTTAAGTTTTTGGCGCCATTGCTGGGGAGGTAAGTTCTTGTATAAATTATAGTATTTATTTTATTTTCTCTTTTTACTTTTCTTGTATATAACTTTGTTTATTTTCTCTCGTTTCTTCTTCTTTTGTTTTCTTCTTCCTTTTATTATATTCCTACACATGTATGAGAGTGTGGTCATGTACATTAAGTGGGAAACTTTGTAGGGTATCCTCATTATTTTTAAAAAATATGATCGAAGAAGATAATCAATCACTTCAGAATGAGAATAATGGGAATAACCGTGCTAGAACACTTAGAGACTACATGAATCCCACAAGAACAAGGGTATCATCATGTATAGTTTTTCCTCCTGATGTATCTCATTTTAATTTTAAGCTAGACATTATTCAACTTTTACCTTCTTATCATGGCTTAGATTTAGAAAATCCATACTTGCATTTAAGGGAATTTGAGGAGGTTTGTAACACCTATAATGACTCAAATTATAGCATGAACACCATCAGATTAAAGCTTTTTCCTTTTTCATTAAAACATAAAGCTAAAACATGGCTATAAAATTTGAGACTAGGATCCATTCGTGCTTGGGATGAAATGCAACAATAGTTTTTGAAGAAGTTTTTCCCATCTCACAGAACAAATTTTTTTAGAAGACAAATCACCACTTTCACTCAAAAACCAGGAGAAACATTTTACCAATGTTAGGATAGGTATCGAGACTTACTTAATACTTGCCCTCATCATAGTTTTGAAACATGGAGATTGGTTTCATATTTTTATGAAGGGTTAACACCTAAAGATAGGTAAATGGTTAAATTGATATGCAATGGAACTTTTGAAGATAAAGACCTTGATGAAGCATTGGAGTATTTAGACTTATTAGCTAAAAATGCTTAAAATTGGGACACCGCAGGTACTTATGAGGCATCGTATAAAACTCAACCTCATACATCTAGTGGGGGTATATATAACCTTAGGGAAGATCATGACTTCCAGGCCAAATTTGTAACTTTAGCTAGAAAAGTCGAGGCACTAGAATTGAAAAAGAGTGGTCAATTAAAATATATTCAATACATTGTGTGTCAAATCTGTGAAACAAATGAACACTCAACCAATGACTGTCCAACCTTGCCTTCTTTTAAGGAATGTTCCAATGAACAAGCCCATGCTTTAACCAGTTTCCAAAGGCCCAATCATAACCCATACTCGTAAACATACAACCCTGGTTGGAGAAATCACCTAAATTTAAGTTGGAAGAGTGATAATAACAACATACAAACTTCACAACCATTGTTTCAAGCACACCATAATTTCTAAAATTCTCATAGATATGCACCTTCTTATGCTCCACCTCTTAGAAGACATTTTGAGGAAACTTTATATGCTTTCACTGAAAAGCAAGAGACAATCAACACTCAATTTGCTCAAAATATAACAGATTTTCAAGATACTCTTGCAAAATTCACATCTGCTCTCAGTTTTCAAGAGAAAGGTAAGTTTCCATCTCAACCATAACAAAATCCTAAGGGGCAATACAATGCAAATGCAAGTAGTTCTGGAAGTCAACACATGAATCAAGTCAAATCAGTCATCACTCTTTGTAATGGTAAGGTTATTTAAAAACCAATTCTTGAACCTTGTGAGAAAGATGATGAGTCAATCTCTAAGGGTAAGGAAGGGGTTGAATCTGAATATCGCAAAGAAAAGACTGATTCCTCGCCAGCACTTCCATTTTCTCATGCCATGACCAATCAGGAAGAAATCGAGGATGAAAAAGGCATAATAATTGTTGATGCGGACCTTTTAGCAAAAGTAACAATAGATTCAACACCCGACATCACACTAATTGATAATTACTTTTCTAATGAATCTCTACTTTCTCTTAGTTTAATGCCTTGGTTTGCTAAAAATATCAATTTTCTTGTTTCAAAATTTTTTCCAGCTCACTAGAGTACTTAAGACAAAAGAAAATTTTTGAGCAATGTGCAAAATTTTTATTAGGATGACCCTTACTTATTCAATTATTATCTTGATCAAATATTTCAAAGATTCATTCCCGATAATGAGGTAAGTAGTGTCATTAAATTTTGTCACTCTAAGGCACATGAAAATCATTTCTCGTAAAAAAAAGGATTGTAGAAATCTTTCAATTTGGATTTTACTAGCCCACGATGTTTAAGGACTCACATGCAATTCGCAAAACCTGTAAAAATTGTCCAAAGGTGGGATTTATTTCAAAACACAGAGAGTATTTAGATAATCTTTTATTGACTCTTAAGTCTCATCATAATGGAGATATGCATCGTGTAATTCATGATTTATGACCTTATTTTCATAAAAAAGATGATCGACTTAGTTTTGGAAATCTGACTAAAAATGACCCTGTTTATCAGTTTTTAAAAAAACTAGATGCGAAGCTTATCGCCGACCTATAAAGGGCGGCGTTTAAGCCATTTTTGGATGTAAAACCAAGGGAACATGTGAGCCACAATCATAATTACCTGTACATACACATGTTTCCTTTTTAAATATATAAATAAATAAATAAATAAATAAAAAGAGTGTGTGTGTGTGTATGAGACTCCAGCTAGCCTACATATAGATGATATAATTGTCTTTTTAATTTCTCATCTATAAAATCCTCTCTTCCTTCTCTTCATTTCTACTCAACCCATATGTTGTAGCCCGTTTTGGGCCCCCCATGAAAATAAAAATAAATAATAAAAAATTAAAAAAAGAAGAAGATTAGAATAGTGTCGTTTTGAAGGACACTGTTCCTCTTTCTTCTTCCCCTGGATGTGCAGCAGGGGAAGAAAGAAAAGGTTTGTTTTCTTCTTCCTTAATTTTGCTACATCTCTCTCTTGCCACATGCCCTGCCAAAATCGAGGGAGCCATGCCTTGCCAGCCGCGCCCACTAGCTGACCACCCGCCGCGTGCATTGCTAAAATTGAGGGAGCCGCGCCCACTAGCCGACCAACCACCGCATGTCCCGCTTCCCATGCTCAATAATAAAGAGCCCCGCTACTTGGCTCTATAAATAGCACCTAAAAACACAAAAAGAGAGGTTTTTAGGGGGAGGAAAAGCTTTTGGAAAATTAAACGAGGGAGAGAAGTATGAACGAGAGAAGTTTGAAAGAGAGAACATAGAGAAGGGAGGAAGAAGATTTTTTGGACGAGAAAAGGTCCTTTTAAAACTAAAAGGGGAGGGAAATTTGAAACGAAAAGAGCCACTGTAAGAGGGAGGGGGGAAACGAAGAAAAAGAAAATAATAATGAGACAATAAGGGGACGACCGAGGGGAGACCATCGTACATAGAAGAGGACGAACAACTCATAGAAGGAAACACCAGAGATCAAGAGGAGAAGAACTAAATAGAGATAGAGGGAACAAAAGAAACTAAGAGAAGAAGCAATGCCTTTGCACAGGGAAGAAGAAGAAAGAACAGCTGTTGTCATCGGGCTCCCCAGCCATAGCCTAAACCGGCCACCAGCACCACCACCAGCATCACTGGGAGTGTTTTCCATCATTGTCAACATCGTTTCTGCCACCAAGTTTGTCCATGATTAGTACTTAAAAGTGCATTTTTATCAAGGTTTTATATCATCATTTTGCACTTGAAGTATTAATAATTCCTTAACTAAAACATGTTTTATAATAATGTATCTAATAATATAAGATACCTATAATTTATGGTAAATGTCTATTTTTAATGCAGGCCTATCACATAAATGAAAGGATTGATTGGTGAATTTAAGAATTGAAATTGAAAGGACAAAGAGATGGCTAAACTCCGAAAAGAGATGTCGGTGCAGTCCATACCAGAACACTGTTCGGTAATTGGATCATATCTGGAGTTGTAGATCTCAGATTTAGGTCCACTTTATATGGATGGAAAGGTAAGACATAGGCCTACAACTTTCATATGGAGCCCAAGATCTAGAAAGGCCATTTTCAAGTCCAAATTGTAGCAACAACAAAGAAGCCCGAATCTGTCCTCCAGCCTGAGCACTGTTCGGTATTTTGGCCATATCTGGAGTTCTAGAAGTCCAAATGAGCTGAATTGTTTACATAAGATAGCTGAGACAATTGGCTACAACTTTCATGTTTGCAAGTGGTTCTAATTTTGACGTTATCAATGATGTTTTGGACAGACAAGAGAAGATAAGGATTGTCACCAAGTTAAGAGTTGGCCACCCACTCATCAATTAGTCATCAAATCAATAGTTCCCAATTTTGGCCTATAAAAGGAGGCATTTGCCATGCATTTAGGCATCTTGGTTTCCAGATCAAGATCATGCTCTTCCTTTCTCTTTTTGTATTTTTTGTATTGCTTATGCTTTGCTTTCATTAATATCAAGTTTATGTCTTTCATTTCCTTTCATTTTCTTAGTTAACTTTTATCTTATTTATGTTTTTATTTTTTTATTTTTTTTCTTTCTTTCATTATGTCTAGCTAAGTTTATTATGTCAAGGTGAAAAGGCTACACTAATGGTGTAAGAATAAGTATAGTGTAAACTTAATATGGACTTTAATGTTTGATGCTAACATGTTTTGTATTTGTTATCTTGTTCACTCTTTAATACTTTGCTTGTTAAATGACTAATCTTGATTTATGTTGTATAACACTTGGTACAACAAATACTTGGCACTCTCATAGCCCATACTGTATGGTATAACCGACACCTGAGCTATGAAAGGAACTTGATTTGTTGTTAACATAAGTTATAATCATGAATGCTTGACGAGATTTACAAGTATTAGCATTAATTGAATAAGATGACTAATATAATCATGTTAACAATATTAATCATGTTAACAATCTATCATCTGATTGGAACCTCCTTTGTGTGTGGTTTCCAATTAAATAATAAGAGTTTATACTATACTTGTTTGACATACCATTAGTGGAACCTCTAACCTTGACATTTGTTATTATCATTATTTAATCCTTACATTAATATTTCATCTCAAAGTTCTCATCTTCTTCTTCTTCTCCTTCTTTTTCTTTATTATTATTATTATTATTATTATTATTATTATTATTATTATTATTATTATTATTGTTATTGTTATTATTGTTATTACTATTATTATTATTGTTGGTGTTGTTATTATTGTTGTTGTATTATTGTTATTTATAATTTGTACAATTAACCTCCCTGTGGTTCGACCCTGGTCTTGCCGGGTTATTTATTACTTCGACACTCCTGCACTTGGGAGAAGACAACAATCTTTTCGTTGTGTCAAGTTTTTGGCGCCGTTGCCGGGGAGGTAAGTTCTTGTATAAATTATAGTAGTTATTTTTTTTTCTCTTTTCACCTTTCTTGTATAAAACTTTGTTTCTTTTGTTTTGTTAGTCTTTATTTTGTTTTCTTCCTTTTTTTTTTTTTGTTTTCTTTTTTCTTTTATTCTATTCCTACACGTGCATGAGAGTGTGGTCACGTACATCAAGTGGTAGACTTTGTAGGGTATCCTCATCATTTTCAGAAAATATGGCCGAAGAAGATAATCAATCACTTCATAGTGAGAATAATGAGAATAACCGTGTTAGAACACTTAGAGACCACATGAATCCCACAAGAACAAGTGCACCATCATGCATAGTTTTTCCTCCCGATGCATGTCATTTTAATTTTAAACCAGGTATTATTCAACTTTTACCTTCTTTTCATGGCTTAGAATTGGAAAATCCATACTTGCATTTAAGGGAATTTGAGGAGGTTTGCAATACATATAATAATTTAAATTGTAGCATGAACACCATTAGATTAAAGCTTTTTCCTTTTTCATTAAAAGATAAAGCTAAAACATGGCTACAAAATTTAAGACCAGGATCCATTCGTGCTTGGGATGAAATGCAACAACAATTTTTAAAGAAGTTTTTCCCATCTCACAGAACAAATTTTTTTAGAAGACAAATCACCACTTTCACTCAAAAACCAGGAGAAACATTTTACCATTATTGGGATAGGTATCGAGACTTGCTTAGTACTTGCCCTTATCATGGTTTTGAAACATGGAGATTGGTTTCACATTTCTATGAAGGGTTAACACCTAAAGATAGGCAAATGGTTGAATTGACGTGCAATGGAACTTTTGAAGATAAAGACCCTGATGAATCAATGGAGTATTTAGACTTGTTAGCTGAAAATGCTCAAAATTGGAACACCGCGGGTACTTATGAGGCACCAAGTAAAACTCAACCTCATACATCTAGTGGAGGCATGTACAACCTTAGGGAAGATCATGACCTTCAAATCAAGTTTGCATCTTTAGCTAGAAAAGTCGAGGCATTAGAATTGAAAAAGAGTGGTCAATTAAAATCTGTTGAAAACATTGTGTGTCAAATTTGTGAAACAAATGAACACTCAACCAACGATTGTCCAACCTTGCCTTCTTTTAAGGAATGTCTCCATGAACAAGCCCATGCTTTAAACGGTTTCCAAAGGGCCAACCATAACCCATACTCCCAAACATACAACCCTGGTTGGAGAAATCATCCAAATTTCAATTGGAATAGTGAGAACAACAATGCACAAACTTCACAACCACCATTTCAAGCACACCACAATTTTCAAAATTCTCATGGATATGCACCTCCTTATGCTCCACCTCTTAGAAGAAATCTTGAAGAAACATTGCATGCATTCATTGAAAAGCAAGAGACAATCAATACTCAACTTGCTCAAAACATGATAGATTTTAAAGATACTCTTGCAAAATTAACATCTGCTCTCAGTTTCCAAGAGAAAGGTAAGTTTCCATCTCAACCACAACAAAATCCAAAGGGGCAATACAATGCAAATGCAAGTAGTTCCAGAAGCCAACACATGGATCAAGTGAAATCAGTCACTACTCTGCGCAGTGGTAAGGTTATTGAAAAACCCTCTCTTGAATTGTAGGAATGGACTGATGAAGCTATCATTTGGAAACATGACATTGGAGATGAATATTTTCAACATTTGCAAGCAACCTGGAGATGATAATGATTTACAAGAAGTAGATCATATTGACGAATTAGTTTATGATCAACTTGAATCTACTTTAAGTAAAAATAAGTTGGATGAATCTAAAGATTTGTAAATGATTTATTCTAAGAAAGAAATCACGGATGAAACAAGCACCGAAAATGTTGATGCGAATCTTTTGTCAACAACGACAATAGATTCGACATCTGACATCACACCAATCGATGATTACTTTCCTAACGAATCCATACTTTCTCTTAGTCCAATGCCTTGGTATGATAAAAATAGCAATTTTCTTGCTTTAGGAGATTTGCCAACTGATTGGAGTACCCAAGACAAAGAAAAGTTTTTGAACGAAGTGAAGAGTTTTTATTGTGATGACCCTAACTTATTCAAATATTGTCCTGATCAAATATTTCAAAGATTCATTCCCGACAATGAGGTAAGTAGTGTCATTAAACTTTGTCATTCTGAAGCATGTGGAAGTTATTTCTCGTCAAAAAAGAGCTATAAAAATCTTTCAAAATGGATTTTATTGGCCCACCATGTTCAAGGACACGCATGCATTCTGCAAAACTTGTGAAAATTGTCAAAAAGTTGATACTGATCAAAAAGTTTTGTTTTATAATTCTCAACTTTATGCATTCCCTAGAGAGCTAAGATCAAGATGGAACAATTCTTATGGGGCCTGTGATATTGAGAATTCAATGAATGACAATGTTTTTAAGGAAAATGGACATCGTTTGAAAGCTTACTTTAATAAGTTTCCTAGTGAAAATGAATCAACTGGTTGGAATGATCTTGTAGATAAATGTTGATTATTTTGTTTTTCTCACATTGTTTTTGTGTTTCTTTTTGAGTGATTTTTGCTAGTTTCTCTCACCCCGGTTAAATGACGGATAACGGTACTCCGTGACTTAAGTCGGTTCTTTCAGTTTCCCACAATAACTGATATCTGTGTATATATTTGTGCAATTCTTTGAATCTCTCCTCAAATTCTCATTTGAAAATGGACACTAATCTTGAAAAATTGAAAAAGTATTTTCCCGCTCTGCCTCGGAATGGGATTACAAAAATTTACCGTGCTAGATGTGCAAGATTGAGATTGTTAATGAATCATGGAATTCCTGAAGATATTCGCTGGTTGATTGAAGCAAAGGTCTGATTATCAGGTGAGTCCTCTAACTCCTTCATTTCACACATGCCTGGAACAGGTAAAAGCACTTTTGCAAAGAAACGTCGTGCAAAACGACTGCAAGTCTGTCATTGATGTGCTAGATGGACTTCTTTAGGAATGGTATCTATAAACCGTGAAGATAAAATACAATTCATTAAGGATGGCCTGCGTAAGGAGTCTTTAGATAATCTTCTATTGACTCTTGAGACGCATCCTAGTGAAGATATGCATCGTGTAATTCATGATATATGACCACTATTTCATAAAGAACATGATCGACTTAGTCTTAGGAATCTGACTAAAAAAGACCCTGTTTGCCAGTTTTTAAGAAAACTGGATGGGAAGCCTATCCCCGACCCATAGAGGGCGTTTAAGCCGTTCTTGGACGTAAAACCAAGGGAAGATGTGAGCCACAATCATAACTACCTGTACATACACATGCTTTTTCAAAAGTAAATAAATAAATAAATAAAAAGAGAGAGAGAGTGTGTGAGACTCCAGCTGGCCTACATATAGGTGTTATGATTGTCTTTCTAATTTCTCATCTATAAAACCCTCTCTTCCTTCCTTTCATTTCTACTCAACCCATACATTCAACAAATACAAAAGTGTGTAGAAATGGCAAGTTCCTCAAGTCATCATATAAGAAATATTTGTGTTTTCGGTGGATCTAGTCTTAGGAAAGAAAAGGAGTTTTTAGAATCAGAAAATCATCTTGGTCAAGTGCTAGTTGAGAGAAAGATTCATTTAGTGTATGAGGGAGGCAGTCTTGGGTTAATGAGAGGTGTGTCAATAATTACATTTTTAGGAGGTAGTCAAGTTTTGGGGGTTGTCCCCGAAGCTTTGGCATAAGGGGATATCATTGGAAAAATAATTGGAGAGGAACTTCAAGTCTCCACAATGTCGGCTTGAATGAATGCAATGTTTAACCATGCTGATGCCTTTATTGCCTTACCAGGCGGTCTGGGCACATTGGAAGAGATCTTTCATATTTCCTCTTGGGCTCAACTGCACATTCACCATAAACACATAGGTTTGTTAAATGTTAAAGGTTATTATGATAAGTTGTTATCTTTTCTTGATCATGCTGTGGAACAGGAATTTCTAACATCTTCTGCACGACAAATCATAATCTTTGCTGCTACTGCTGAACAATTGATTGACCAACTACAATCTTTCATTCCTGTGATTGATCCTTCCATGAGTCGCATAAATTGGTCATATAAGGAAAGCCGTAAAAAGCTTAGATTGGATTTGAGCCTTTATTTGTGAATATTTGTGTCTTTTGGTTTTATTATTGTATTTTGTTGTTTCTTATATTTGTTTCTTATATTTGGTTGGGGGGAGAGGGTAGTAGTTGATAAAAAAAAACAAATTGCTTTCCATTTCATAAAGCATGTGCATAATTGTTGTTACTAGGATGATAGAGTAAAGGAGCTCTTTTGTTAAAGTGACTCTTGAGACGCATCTTAGTAACCATTCTTAACAAGGTCTATTATAATATATCTTGAAATATTCAGGTTTACAAACTCTCGCATTGTTATCACTTAATTCTGCTCATATACTTATTTAACATGTATTCTTAAACCTTAATTTACACACACACACTTTAACATATGATTGTGAGTTGCATATTGGATTATTACATTATTTATGTTCTTTTTTTAAAGGTAACAACTAAGAAAAAAATAAAAAAAAAAAGAAAAAAGAAAAAAGAAAAGAAAAGAAAAGAAAAATGATGATAATAAAAATATAGATAAGTTTGGTTTCGTAGCCTCCCTAACCTAAGCAATTAAGCCCGAAGGGGTGTTTTAACACCTAATACCCTAAAGTCAACTGACTTGGGAGCTATTGGCCCAACGCTTGTCACATGGGTTGACGAGAAAAGCTTAAGGGAATCAAACATTGCACTATCTACATATCAGTATCTGCGACCCGAGTTACTAAGCTCGTAGGGGTGTCTTAACACCTAATGCCCTAAGACCAACTGGTCTGGGAGTCATTAGCTGAAAGCTCGTTACATGGGTTAAAGATGCATGATGTTTTTAAATTATATGTATATACATTTTTAAAAAAAAGGAAAAAAAAAGACAAAAATAATAATCACAACCCAAGGAAGTTAACCTTAAACATTAGAACAAAAATTTTGTTTTCTTCCAAGAAAAGCCCCATAATTATGTGTTGATATATTGAGCACAAAAGAAAGGTTTATTAATATATTGTTAAGAGGTAATGAGCAGATATATAAATTTAATGAGAGTTTGTTTATCTGGATAGATTAATGGAAGTTAAATGATGAATACCTTGCTTTGTGGAATTTGCATATTGTTTTTCTATTTTAACACTTTGATTACTAGGGACTAGTAACAAGCTGGTTGGGGGGGTGTGACTAGTACTTAAAAGTGCATTTTTATCAAGGTTTTATATCATCATTTTGCACTTGAAGTATCAATAACTCCTTAACTAAAACATGTTTTATAATAATGTATCTAATAATATAAGATACCTATAATTTATGGTAAATATCTATTTTTAATGTAGGCCTATCACATAAATGAAAGGATTGATTGATGAATTTAAGAATTGAAATTGAAAGGATAAAGAGATGGCTAAACTCCGAAAAGAGATGTCGGTGCAGTCCACACCGGAACACTGTTCGGTAATTGGATCATATCTGGAGTTGTAGATCTCAGATTTAGGTCCACTTTTTATGGATGGAAAGGTAAGACATAGGCCTACAACTTTCATATGGAGCCCAAGATCTAGAAAATCCATTTTCAAGTCCAAATTGTAGCAACAACAAAGAAGCCCGAATCTGTCCTCCAGCCCGAGCACTGTTCGGTATTTTGGCCATATATGGAGTTCTAGAAGTCCAAATGAGCTGAATTGTTTACACAAGACAGCTGAGACAATTGGCTACAACTGTCATGTTTGCAAGTGGTTCCAATTTTGACGTTATCAATGATGTTTTGGACAGACTAGAGAAGATAAGGATTGTCACCAAGTCAAGAGTTGGCCACCCACTCATTAATAAGTCATCAAATCAATAGTTCCCAATTTTGGCCTATAAAAGGAGGCATTTGCCATGCATTTAGGCATCTTGGTTTCCAGATCAAGATCATGCTCTTCCTTTCTCTCTTTGTATTTTTTGTATTGCTTATGCTTTGCTTTCATTAATATCAAGTTTATGTCTTTCATTTCCTTTCATTTTCTTAGTTAATTTTTATCTTATTTATGTTTTTATTTTGTTTATTTATTTTTCTTTCTTTCATTATGTCTAGCTAAGTTTATTATGTCAAGGTGAAAAGGCTACACTAATGGTGTAAGAATAAGTATAGTGTAAACTTAATATGGACTTTAATGTTTGATACTAACATGCTTTGTATTTGTTATCTTGTTCACTCTTTAATACTTTGCTTGTTAAATGATTAATCTAGATTTATGTTGTATAACACTTGGTACAACAAATACTTGGCACTCTCATAGCCCATACTGTATGGTATAACCGATACCTGAGTTATGAAAGGAACTTGATTTGTTGTTAACATAAGTTATAATCATGAATGCTTGACGAGATTTACAAGTATTAGCATTAATCGAATAAGATGACTAATGTAATCATGTTAACAATATATAATCTGATTGGAACCTCCTTTGTGTGTGGTTTCCAATTAAATAATAAGAGTTTATACTATACTTGTTTGACATACCATTAGTGGAACCTCTAACCTTGACATTCATTAGTGGATCCTCTAACCTTGACATTTGTTATTATCATTATTTAATCCTTACATTAATATTCCATCTCAATGTTCTCATCTTCTTCTTCTTCTCCTTCTTTTTCTTTATTATTATTATTATTATTATTATTATTATTATTGTTATTATTATTGTTATTATTGTTATTACTATTATTATTGTTGTTGGTGTTATTATTATTGTTGTTGTATTATTGTTATTTATAATTTGTACAATTAACCTCCTTGTGGTTCGACCCCAGTCTTGCCGGGTTATTTATTACTTCGACACTCCTGCACTTGGTAGAAGACAACAATCTTTTCGTCGTGTCAGTCCACCCCCTCTCATCGCTGTGCCTGCACCATTTCCTCGCATTTTACTATTCAAATGAAACATAATTCACGTGAACAGTGAAATGCTATTGTTACTATTCACGTGAATTATATTTCTTGTCCCCCTATATTTTCCATTAGATAGATACATTTCTAAATAAAAGTGAAAAACTCACCACGACGCCGCACACATGCGATAGAATGACGACTTCACTGGGGACCTTGTGTACTAAGCTTTGTTTTTATCTGATTTGTTTTTGTTTTTGTGTGTTTATTGTTAATGTGCCTGCTCTTTTGTTATCTGCTTATATGTTTTAAATTCTTTACACATATTGTTCATGCATTGTATAGAACTATCTCATGCATCACATACTTTGATTTTGAGAAGCACACACAAGCTTTAAGTTAGGTGGGGGATTAATGATTTGCCCTATGACTATTTGTCAGTGTTCAGATGCGTGAAACACCCAACTCATATCTGAGTGCCTGCTTGGTAATGGTGGGCATATGTGCCTTAATTGTTCCTTGCAACGCTCCTATACTGTCTTTATGAAGAATGTCATTGGGTGGATATAAGACCCCTTCAAGAGCAGATAGAAAACTTACCCAGTCTCACTTAATAAATAGAGCTTGTCCTTAGGATATGCATCTTACTTTCATTTGCATCATAATTAATAATGTTAAATTCATCAATCCTGGTTTTGAGCTGAAATCATGGTTAAGTACCTATCTTTCCATGAGTTTGTGCAAGAATCTAAGTTGACTTAGGGAGCTAAACGAAAATGTCCAAGAATCGATGCTAGTGGGTTGCCTCGCATTACCAAGATAAATCACATGGTAAATGACTTAGGGAAGTTATTTTCTGTTATGGAATATGTTGATGAGACTCTTTTTGAAAGGCAATATAGGAGAATTACACAACTAATGAGGTTACCCGTACAAGAAGCAGCAATCAAAGCCTTAATTTTTAGGATCCTAGTTATCGGTGTTTTACCTTCGGGAACATTGATGACACCTACCTCGGAGGAATACAACAGAATTCTAGACAACAACCACAAGATCTACCTCAGGCGAAAATTTAAAGACACAGCTTCAGAGGTAGTCAGTTTATTAGGCCTAGAAAAGATTAGCCAATGTAGAGTCGTCGAAGGGGGTTTTAAATGGAAGGTCATTAAAGCCAGAATGAAGAAAAATGCTGAAGAAGGCAAGTTAGGAGATGAATGATATAGGTTGGTGGCCATCGCCATCTTTGGACTAATAATGTTCCCATCTAAAATCAAAGTCATCAGTTTAGAAGCCCAAATGTCTTCATAGAATACGAGCATAATCGGATCAATCCCTTTTCATCCATTTTGGGAGAAACCATGTTATCACTTAACCCTTCTAGGACGTATGGAAAAGGAGCCATGAGATGTTGTGTTCTTATGCTGTATTTATAGATTATCAGTCATATCAAAACACCAAGGGACATCTTTAACAACTTCTAGTGGTTTGATCTGCGACCGTTAAAAGTTACCATAGATGAGACTTGGAAGAACCGAGATGAGAAAGCATGGATAGATAAATATGCAGCATTACCAAGAAGCGACTTCAAAAGGAAAGCATCATGGATGAATAACGTCATCTGCACAATGAGTTGTGGAAGCAAGATCTGGGTTCCCTTGACCAGTGTAACTGAATACATCAGTTATGCACCCACACTTGTAACAAGGCAGTTGGGTGGAGTGCATTACGCATCAAGAACTCTAGGTTTTGCCGATTCCATAGGTTTGTTCAAGCACCAACCTTTTCTTGAAGAGATGGACCTTATCCGACAAAACTAGAAAAGACCTCTGATGGTAAAAAAGGAAGAACAAAGCAGTTTTGAAACATCACTCAGGCAGAATTATATGGTTTGGAGGAATAATGAGCTTTCTGAAGTGAGAGGTTTCGCAACACCAAAACATCCAAAATCAGCAATAGAGCAACCAAAAAGGAAAATGACTTATAATGAAGAAGAGTTAAGAAACATAGTCTCACATCCAAAGGCCACCACAACTATGGAGAAACATAGTTAAAGGCCTATGCACAAAGATGGAGGGATGAGGAAACATATGTCCAACCCCCTTTAATAGAAACTGAGATGGTGACCTTGTTTGCCAATACCTTCAAGAAACCCTATTATGAGCACCTAATGGGTAGCTCATCTTAACATTTTTATGATGCGGTACGCATAGCCGAAAGGATAGAGCAAGGGATTAAAACCGGACGTACAACTGAGCCCTTGGAGAAGAAGGGTTTTATTGGAAGGGAAAAGGAAAGTGATGTTAACAATTTGAAAGGTGGATGCAAGGGCAAGAGAGTGGATTCCTATAACCTACAAATACCTACCTCTCAATTTTCCCACATGAACTTTAGCCAACCTTTTTCCCCTAATCGAATAACTAACCAGTCAAACAACCAAAACAACCACCAAAGATCAAGTACAAGATACAATCTAGAACAACTACCGCCCTTACCCATACCTTTGAAAGACATGTATACCAAACTGTTGAGCATTGGACATATAGCTCCTCTTCCTGCACTACCACTACAACCACCATTACTAATTTGGTACAAGCCCGAGTAGACTTGTGAATACCATGTTGGCAATCCCAGGCATAGGATTGAAACCTACTACGCTTTTAAGAGGAAGTTGTTAGAGCTTATTAAGATAGGATGAGTATCATTCGAAGACCAACCCAATGTTAATTCGAACCCGTTGCCTAAACATACCACAAGTAGTAGTGGAGTAGGTATAATAGAAGTTGGAAATCAAAGCAAGGTGGTGATGGTGTCAATGAAGAAGTTGTATGACATGTTGGTACAATCAGGACTTCTAAAGATAAACATGGAATACCATTTAGAGGGATATGATTATTGTTAGTTCCATAAAGGAGGGGGACATCATATTGAGGATTGCATCAAGTTTCGTGAGAAGATTGCAAAAATGCTAATGATGAGGGAGTTGAGGATTGAACCCATAGAGGGCAGTCATGAGGTGAGTATGATGGAAGATCAAGATAAGATGGCAAGTATATGTAAGGTCCAACCAACAACTAATGAGCCACCAAAGTTAATCTTGGTTAAACCTTTCTACGCAAAAAAAAAATCACAAAGTCATGCCGTATAACTACGGCTATGACTCCAACCTTCGAGCTCCTTTTTTCCAAACTGAGATCAGTGGTTTGACGCGGAGTGGTCGGTGCTTCACACACGAGGAGTTGAGGAAGGCAAAGGGCAAAGAAGTGTTAGATTTTAACAAAGCACTAGAAGTTACTGAAGAGGAGCCGAATAAATTTTTGAAGTTGATAAAGCATAGTGAATATTGCATAGTGGATCAACTAAAAAAGACTCCAGCTAGGATCTCCCTTATGTCCTTGATACTTGATTAGTACTTAAAAGTGTATTTTTATCATGGTTTTATATCATCATTTTGCACTTGAAGTATCAATAACTCCTTAACTAAAATATGTTTTATAATAATGTATCTAATAATATAAGATACCTATAATTTGTGGTAAATGTCTATTTTTAATGCAGGCCTATCATATAAATGAAAGGATTGATTGATGAATTGAAGAACTTAAATTGTAAGGATAAAGTGATGGCCAAACTTAGAAAAGAGATGTCGGTGCAATCCAAACCGGAACACTGTTCGGTAATTGGGTCATATCTAGAGCTATATATCTCAATTTAAGGTCCAATTTATATGGATGGAAAGGTAAGACATAGGCCTACAACTTTCATATGGAGCCCAAGATCTAGAAAATCCATTTTCAAGTCCAAATTGTAGCAACAACAAAGAAGCCCGAATCTGTCCTCCAGCCCGAGCACTGTTCGGTATTTTGGCCATATATGGAGTTCTAGAAGTCCAAATGAGCTGAATTTTTTACCCAAGAAAGCTGAGACAATTGCCTACAACTTTCATGTTTGCAACTGGCTCCAATTTCTACGTTATCAATGACGTTTTGAGCAGACAAGAGAAGATAAGGATCGTCACCAAGTCAAAAGTTGGCCACCCACTTATCAATTAGTCATCAAATCAATAGTTCCCAATTTTGGCCTATAAAAGGAGGCATTTGCCATGCATTTAGGCATCTTGGTTTCCAGATCAAGATCATGCTCTTCCTTTCTCTCTTTGTATTTTTTGTAATGTTTATGCTTTGCTTTCATTAATATTAAGTTTATGCCTTTCATTTCCTTTCCTTTACTTAGTTAACTTTTATGTTCTTATTTTGTTTATCTATTTTGCTTTCTTTCATTATGTCTAGCTAAGTTAGTTATGTCAAGGTGAAAAGGTTACACTAATGGTGTAAGAATAAGTATAATGTAAACTTAATATGGACTTTAATGTTTGATACTAACATGTTTTATATTTGTTATCTTGTTCACTCTTTAATACTTTGTTTGTTAAATAACTAATCTTGATTTATGTTGTATAACACTTGGTACAACAAATGCTTGGCACTTTCATAGTTCATACTGTATGGTATAACCGACACCTGAGCTATGAAAGGAACTTGATTTGTTGTTAACATAAGTTATAATCATGAATGCTTGACGAAATTTACAAGTATTAGCATTAATCGAATAAGATGACTAATGTAATCATGTTAACAATCTATAATTTGATTGGAACCTCCTTTATGTGTGGTTTCCAATTGAATAATAAGAGTTTATATTATACTTGTTTGACATACCATTAGTGGAATCTCTAACCTTGACATTTGTTATTATCATTGTTTAATCTTTACATTAATATTCCATCTCGAAGTTCTCATCATCTTCTTGTTCTCCTTCTCCTTCTTTATTATTATTATTATTATTATTATTATTATTGCTATTATTATTGTTGTTGTTGTTATTATTACTATTATTGTTATTTATAGTTGTTGTTTATAATTTGTGCAATTAACCTCCCTGTGGTTCGATCTCGGTCTTGCCGGGTTATTTATTACTTCGACACTCCTACACTTGGGAGAAGACATCAACCTTTTAGTCATGTCAATACTCAGCTTTAAGCCGCATCGAAGCGCCTTGCAAAAGGTAGTAAACGAGGCATATGTACCCCAAGACATGAAACATAAAACCATAAAGCATCTGGTGTAGAGGATCCATGTAACTAATTACCTATACCTTACAGCTGATGAGCTTGATGTTGAAGGTACCAGACACAACAAGCCCTTATACATTACTGTTAGGTGCAAAGATTGCCTCGTAGGAAAAATATTCATCGATAATGGCTTGGCTCTCAATGTGTTGCCAAAACACATTCTAAAAGTTGAGTACTATGATGGCCATAACATATGATGGCTCACCTAGGCCAATAATCGAGACTTTAGAAGTGGAGCTATATGTGGGGCCACAAATGTTCCTGGTGACGCTTCAAGTTATGGATATCTACCCTTCCTATACTATGTTATTAGAAAGACCTTGGATTCATGCAGTGGGGGCGGTAACTTCATCATTACACCAATGCATGGAGTATATCATGAATGGGATGTTGGTAACTGTCAAAGCCGAGGAGACAGTATCCATGCTAAAGAATATGAATGTCTCTTTCATCGAGGTGGAGGATGGAAATAATAACAATATCCATGCTTTTCAAATTATGAACATTGATGGGGTGCCTGAGAACATAGTACTAAGAAGGCCAAGGATCTCAAATGTAGCAAGGATGACAGCTCAATGCTTTTTAGAACACGGGATCCCATTTCAGTATAACCCTATCACCGGGGTACCAGAACGAGTTAAGTCGACAAAGATGAAATGTGTTGACTAAAGATTTGGGTTGGGGTACAAATCTAACAAAAAGGATCATCGGTAGGCTGCTGGTCGGAGAAGGGAAAGAAGAATAGCTAGAATTGAAGGAAGGGAACCTGAAGAAGAAAAACTAAAAATCCCTCCCCTTAGCGTGTCATTCCTTAAAGCTGTATACATAATGCAATATGATAAAGGAGCCGAAAGCCTTAGTTAAGAATTGACAAATATAAGCATAAACACCTTAGAGGAAAATAAGGTGGGAAAAGATGACATGAAGACAGTAGCGGAAAAGGGAGATGAAACACTGCCACAACTGATGATCCACACACTCGAAGAAGTCTCCGCCAAGACCTTTGTGCGCAATTTGGCTCAGGGTAAGAAATTTCAGAACTGGGTGACCCAAGAAGCTCTGGTAGTTTTCAAAATAAATCCTGAAAGTAGATCTCCTACAACATTATATATATTTAGCATCAAGAATAAATGGCCAAACTTGAATGAATATGTGATAGCCATAGAAGAAGAAGAGTGAGATAAAAACAATATCAGTGAATTCACCAAACTAGTGGAACAACAGGAACAGACTTGGAAGCTCGCCAAAGAGGAGCGCGAAACCATCAATGTGGGCATTGATCAACTCAGGAAAGAGTTAAAAATAGGTATCTTAATTACTTCTGAACAAAGGATAAGAATGATCGCTCTATTATAAGAATATTCAGATGTCTTTGCTCGGTCCTATGAAGATATGTCTAGTTTGGATACAAATATTAGGGTGCACAAGATACCATTGAAAGAAGGTTGTAAACCAGTCAAGCAGAAGCTGAGAAGGGCCCACCTGGATATTTGGATCAAGGTCAAGGCAGAACTCGAGAAGTAGTGGGATGCTGGCTTTCTAGAAGTAGTTAGATATCCACAATGGGTATCTAATATTGTTGTGGTGCCTAAGAAGGAGGGGAAGATTAGAGTTTGTGTGGACTTCCAGAATTTCAATAGAGTTAAACCTAAGGATGATTTTCCTCTACCACAAATAGATGTTTTGGTGGACAACGTTGCCCGAAGTTCCATATATTTCTTTATGGATGGTTTTTAAGGATACAACCAGATAAAAATAGCCCTAGAGGATAAGACGAAAACAACTTTTATCACACCTTGGGGAACATACTGCTACAAGGTCATGCCATTTGGCTTGAAGAATGCAGGAACAACCTATCAAAGAGCAATGGTGATGTTGTTTCACGACATGATGCATAAAGAAATTGAGGTGTATGTAGATGATATGATTGCCAAGTCTAAAAGGGAAGAGGATCATGTTGAAGTTTTGAGGAAGTTATTTGAGAGGTTGAGGAAGTATGAATTAAGGCTCAATCCTATAAAATGTTCATTCGAAGTTAAATCAGGTAAGCTATTAAGATTTGTGGTAAGTGATAGAGGTATAGAGGTGGATCCAGATCAAATAAGGGCCATTCAAGCTATGTCGTCCCCTAAAACGGAGAAACAAGTAAGAGGATTCTTGGGAAGGTTAAACTACATTTCTCGGTTTATAGCTCAGCTAACAACAACATGCGAACCTATATTCCGACTATTAAGGAAAAAGAATCCTGGAACTTGAAATGAGGAGTGTGAGGAAGCATTTAATAAAATCAAACAGTATTTACAAAATCCACCTTTACTGGTTCCTCCGGTATCAGGAAAACCTCTGGTATTATATCTAACGGTAACCGAAGCAGCCATGGGATGTGTATTGGGTCAACATGATGAAACTGGAAGGAAGAAAAGAGTTATTTATTACTTAAGTAAGAAACTCACCGAATGTGAGTTTAGATACTCTAAGATAGAAAGGCTCTGTTGTGCGCTGGTTTGGGCGAAAAAGAGATTATGACATTATATGTTATGCTATACCACTTGGTTGATTTCAAAAGTGGATCCTCTAAGGTATATTTGTAACAAGCCCTTTCTCTCAAGCCGAATTGCAAGGTGGCAGGTTTTATTAACATAATATGACAGTGTATATGACTAGGAAAGCTGTAAAAGGAAGTGCAATCGCAAACCATCTAGCTGCTAATGCTGTTGAAGATTACGAACCTTTGGATTTTGATTTCCCCGATGAAGATATATTGTCAATAGAAAAAGAAGAAAAAAAGACAGATTGGTGGACCACGTTTTTTGACGGAGCAAGATGGTAATGAGGTCGGGGCCGTAATAATCTCTCCTAATAAGAAACAATATCCGGTTTTGGTTAAAATGGATTTCGAGTGCACCAACAATATAGCTGAGTATAAAGTTGGTATCATCAATTTAGAAGTTGTATTGGAGCTAAAGATAAAAAAAGGGATAGATGTATATGGGAATTCAAATGTTGATTATATGTCAGGTTGAGGGGGATGGTAAACCAAGGAAGAAAAGTTAAGGTGGTACCAAGAATACCTATCTACATTAGCAAAGGAATTTGAAGAGATTAAAATCACCCATCTAGGAAGAGAAGGGAATCATGTTGCGGATGCTTTGGCCACGCTAGCAGCTATGACTACCATTTATCTCGAGTATAAGGTACAACCTGTACACATTGATAATAGAAATGATCCAGCTCACTGTTGCTTAATTGAAGGAGAAATAGGCGAAATGAATCTTTTCTTTATAAAAGCTCGGACTAGGATCACATCCCCACACTGGAGGCAAACATAGATATTTCATGAAAAGTTTTACATGTTAGAAACGGGATGAAAGCTTGTTGATTTGAAAAAATAAGTTAAAACATTTGACAAAAGCATGAAAAAGAAGGCAATGACAAATCATACATTTTGGAAAAAGCTACTTGAAAAAGTCGAAGACTTCTTCTCAAAGATATGATAAGTCAAAAAGAGGCAGCGTGAAAAACGAATCCAGCATACGACTTTAAAAGCAAGCTCATGTCAAGAGAGAGTTTCATGAAATAAAAGAAGATGATGGGACCTATGTTTCAAAACCAGGATTGTGGAAAAGGAAAGAAGCATTGCATTGATGATAACAAAGAATCGGTTTTGGTTATGGAATAAAAAGAAGACGAGATGAACCCTACCATTAGGAAAATCTCAAAGAAATGAAAAGATCAACCTTGCAATCGGGAAGCCCCGAGTTTTCAAACCCTGTGTTCGGGAATTATCAAGAATCACCAAGTTTTCTAACCTTTCTCTTGTCATCCCTTCAGGACTTTGCCAAGTAAGTCTCATTTTCACACTTGTCACATCATATCTTTCACTTGGGTAGGTCACCCATTATAATGAAACCAATTCTCCATGTTTTTTTATCTGGGTAGGGTCACCCATTACAATGAGACCAACATTTTCCTAGGTAGGGCACTTATTACAATGAGACCACACTACACATATTTGTTTAGTTCCAGTTAAAAGGGATCGCCAGATGGAATCTCAAGTGGCTTTGGTTAAAGGGAATTGCCAGATGGGATTTCAGGTTGACCGAGTTACATATATTTTTTGGTGTTAGTTAAATGAGGTTGCCAGATGGGATCTAAAGTGGCTTTGGTTAAAGGGAATCGCCAGATGGGATTTCAAGTTGACCAAGTTACACATATTCTTTGGTTTTAGTTAAAAGGGATCGTTAGATGGGATCTTAGATGGCTTTGGTTAAAGGGAATTGCCAGATGGGATTTCAGGTTGACCGAGTTATATATATTCTTTAGTTTTGGTTAAAATGGATCGCCATATGGGATCTCAGGTGGCTTTGGTTAAAGGGAATTGCCAGATGAGATTTCAGGTTGATCGAGTTACATATATTCTTTAGTTTTGGTTAAAAGGGATCGCCAGATGGGATCTCAGGTGGCTTTGGTTAAAGGGAATCGCCAGATGGGATTTCAGGTTAACCGAGTGACACATATTCTTTGGTTTTAGTTAAAAGGGATCGCCAGATGGGATATCAAGTAGCTTTGATTAAAGGGAATCGCCATATGGGATTTTAGGTTGATCAAGCTGCATATATTTTTAGTTCCAGTTGAATGAGGTCGCCAGATGGGATCTCAGGTAGCTTTGTTTAAAGGGAATCGCCAGATGGGATTCTAGGTTGACCGAACTACAAATATAGTTTTTGGTTTTGCTTAAAGGAGGTTGCCATAAAGGATCTCATATTTCAGTTTTGGTCTAAGGAGGTCGCCAGAAGGGATCTTATATTTCAACTTTGGTTAAAGGGAATCGCTAGATGGGATTTCAGGTTGACCGAGCTATAAATATAATTTTTGGTTTTGCTTAAAGGAGGTCACTAGAAGGGATCTCATATTTCAGTTTTGGTTAAAGGAGGTTGCCAGAAGGGATCTCATACTTCAGCTTTGTTTAAAAGGAATTACCAAATGGGATTTCAGGTTAACTCAACCGTAACACCGATATTAGCTTTGGCTAAAGGAAATCGCCAGATGGGATTTCAGGTTGGCCAAACTACAAAATTAGATTTTTTTAGATAAAAGAGATCGCCAGAGGGGATCTCGGATGGAATTCCATGTTAATCAGATCGAAGTTAGAATTCAGATAATTGCTAGATTGGAATCTCGAGATGACTAAGTTTTTATCATAATTTTTGGGCTAAGAAGGATTGCTATAAAGACAAAGTTTCAGATTGATCAAGCCTTGGCAAGATCAATTTTGGAAGATCAGTTTTGTTTATCTTTATAAAACTTGCTACGCAAAACCCCTACTCCGTAAGTATTATAAAGAGGGGGAATCTGTTGTAATCCGCTTTGGGCCCCCTACGAAAATAAAAATAAATAAAAAAAATAAAAAAAAGACTAGAACAGTGTTGTTTTGAACGACACTGTTCCTCTTTCTTTTTCCCCTAGACGTGCAGCAAGGGAAGAACGAAAAGGTTTGTTTTCTTCTTCCTTAATTTTGCTGCATCTCTCTCTTGCCGCATGCCCTGCCAAAACCGAGGGAGCCACGCCTTGCCAGCAGTATCCACTAGCCGACCACCCGCCGTGTGCACTGCCAAAACCAAGGGAGCCATGCCCACTGGCCGACCAACCACCTCATGCCCTGCTCCCCATGCGCAACAGTAAAGAGCCTCGCTCCTTTGCTCTATAAATAGCACCCAAAAACACAGAAAGAGAGGTTTTTGGGGGGAGGAAAAGCTTTTGGAAAATTAAATGAGGGAGAGATGTATGAATGAAAGAAGTTTGAAAGAGAGAACGTAGAGAAGGGAGGAAAAGGATTTTTTGGACGAGAAAGGGTCCTTTTGAAACTGAAAGGGGAGGGAAATTTGAAATGAAAAGAGCCACTGTGAGAGGGAGGGAGGAAACGAAGAAAAAGAAAAAAATAATGAGACAGTAAGGGGACGACCGAGAGGGGAGACCATTGTACATAGAAGAGTACGAACAGCTGATAGAAGGAAACACCAGAGATCAAGAGAGGAAGAACCAAACGGAAATAGAGGGAACAAAAAACACCAATAGAAGAAGCAACGCCTCTACACAGGCAAGAAGAAGAAAGAACAGCTGTTGTCATCGGGCTCCCCAGCCACCACCGCAGCAACGCAACACCCAAACTGGCTACCAGCACCACCACTAACATCAATGGGAGTGTCTGCCATCGTCGTCAACATCGTTTCTGCCACCAGGTTTGTCCACCCCCTCTCGTTGCTGTGCCTGCACCATATATAATTCACTTGAACAGTGAAATGCTATTTCACTGTTCAAGTGAAACATAACTCACGTGAACAGTGAAATGTTATTGTTACTATTCACGTGAATTATATTTCATGTGAATAGTGAAATTTGCAAAAAATAAAAATTAAAAATTCTTCAAAAATTATTTTAAAGAATCTATGATTTTCTACAAGTTTTTTTATTGTATTCTGATCAATATCGGTTTGTATTTTTATACTGTAAAGATACAAAATTGGTATTAAAATACCCGATTTTCATCAAGTCATCAAAAAACAAATAAAAATATATAAGTTGAGGTCAGAATTACCCGATGAGATAAAGATCTCCTTACTGAGGAGGACTTTTGTTAAACCATACCAATAACTAGAAAACACGACAAGACCTTAGATTTTATCAGATAATAAAACAATGCAGCTTACCTTAGGTAGGACATATTTGGGGTGCTAATATCTTCCCTTTATGCAACTAGTCCCCATACCCGATCTCTGAGACCAGTTAGGGTTCCTAGTGACCAAAATACTAGTTGGTGACTCCCATTCCATTTTCCACCAGAAAAAGACTAGATTTTCTTGTCCCCTTATATTTGCCATTAGATAGATACATTTCCAGATAAAAGTGAAAAACTCGTCGCGATGTCGCACACGTGCGACACCATACATTCAACAAATATAGAAGTATGTAGAAATGGCAAGTTCCTCAGGTCATCTTATAAGAAATATTTGTGTGTTTTGGTGGATCTAGTCCTAGGAAAGAAAAGGAGTTTTTAGAATCAACAAATCATTTTGGTCAGGTGCTAGCTGAGAGAAAGATTCATTTAGTGTATGGGGGAGACAATCTTGGGTTAATAGGAGATGTGTCAATAGCTGTATTTTTAGGAGGTAGTCAAGTTTTAGAGGTTGTCCCTGAAGCTTTAGCATAAGGGGACACATCATTAGAAAAACAATTGGAGAGTAATTATAGGTCTCCACAATGTCTGCTCGAATGAATGCAATGTTTAACCATGTTGGTGCCTTTATTGCCTTAGCAGATGGTCTAACCACATTAGAAGAGATCTTTCATATTTCCTCTTGGGCCCAACTGCACATTCACCATAAATTCATAGGTTTGTTAAATGTTAATGGTTATTATGATAAGTTGTTGTCTTTTCTTGATCATGCTGTGGAACAGGAATTTCTAACATCTTCTGCACGACAAATCATAATCTGACAAATCATAATCTCTGCTGCTACTGCTGAATAATTAATTGACCAACTACAATCTTTCATTCCTGTAATTGATCCCTCCATAAGTCGCATAAATTGGTCATCTAAGAAAAGTCGTAAAAAGCTTAAATTGGATTTGAGTCTTTATTTATGAATTTTTATGTTTTTTAGTTTTATTATTGTATTTTGTTGTTTCTTATATTTATTTAAGTGTGTTTTAGGTTTGTCAGTGTTTGTTATTTCAGGTGATGTCTTCTATACTCTATCTTTCTAATTTAGAACATTAAGGACAATGTTTTGTTTTGGTTGGGGGGAGAAGGTAGTAGTTGATAATTTTTTTTTTAACTAACTGTGTTTTTCATTTTATAAAGCATGTGCAAAATTATTATTACTAGGGTGGTAAAGTAAAAGAGCTCTTTTGTTAAAATGACTTTTGAGACGTATAATAACCATTCTTAACAAGATCAATTATAATACTTCTTGAAATATTCAGGTTTACAAACTCTCACATTATTATCACTTAATTCTGCTCATATACTCATTTAACATGTATTCTTAAACCTTAATTTACACACACACACACACTTTAACTGATTGTGGGTTGCATATTGGATTATTACATTATTTATGTTCTTTTGTTAAAGGTAACAACTAAGGAAAATGGATAGTATATAATTTGCAAAAAAACAAACAAACAAAAGAACAAAAAAAAAATGATGATAATAAATATGTAGATAAGTTTGGTTTCGTAGCCTTCCTAACCTAAGTAATTAATCTCGAAAGGATGTTTTAACACCCAATATCCTAAAGTCAACTGACTTGCCCTAAAGTCAACTGACTTGGGAGCTATTGGCCCAACGCTTGTTACATGGGTTGAGGTGAAAAGCTTAAGGGAATCAAACATTGTACTATCTACATATCAGTATCTGCGACCCGAGTTACTAAGCTCGTAGGGGTGTCTTAACACCTAATGCCCTAAGACCAAATGGTCTGGGAGTCATCAGTTGAAAGCTCGTTACATGAGTTAAAGATGCAATGTGTTTTAAGTTACATGTATATATATTTAAAAAAACAAGAAAAAGGAGAAAAAAATAAACCATAAATCAACTCTGTGAGAATAAGTATAATGTAAACTTAATATGGACTTTAATGTTTGATACTAACATGTTTTATATTTGTTATCTTGTTTACTCTTTAATACTTTGCTTGTTAAATGACTAATCTTGATTTATGTTGTATAACATTTGGTACAACAAATGCTTGGCACTTTCATAGCCCATAATGTATGGTATAACCGACACCTGAGCTATGAAAGGAACTTGATTTGTTGTTAACATAAGTTATAATCATGAATGCTTGATGAGATTTACAAGTATTAGCATTAATTGAATAAGATGACTAATGTAATCATGTTAACAATATATAATCTGATTGGAACCTCCTTTGTGTGTGGTTTCCAATTCAATAATAAGAGTTTATATTATACTTGCTTGACATACCATTAGTGGAATCTCTAACCTTGACATTTGTTATTATTATTGCTTAATCCTTACATTAATATTTCATCTCTAAGTTCTCATCATCATCATCTTCTTCTTCTTCTCTTTCTTTATTATTATTATTATTATTATTATTATTATTATTATTATTATTATTATTATTATTATTACTAGTAGTAGTACTACTATTAGTATTATTATTGTTGTTATTTTTATTGTATTATTGTTATCTATAATTTATACAACTAACCTCTCTGTGGTTCGATCCCGGTCTTGCTGAGTTATTTATTACTTCGACATTCCTGCACTTGGGAGAAGACATCAATCTTTTGGTAATGTCACTTATTTGTTGAGGCTTGAAGAACAAGCGCTGACAACTTTTCAATTAGTAAATAATAAATAAAACATGAGAAATACTAAAATTCTCCATGGTCCTTTTAATTACACAAAATACCCATGTAAAAATATCAAAATACCCTCAAAGGCAAAACTTTCTTTTTTTTAGTTTTTTAGAAGTTAAAAGCGTTATTTTATTGTATATGAAAATTGAAAAAACCTGAAATACTCTCGTCCAACACCCATTTTTTTTTGTCTTGAGGACAAAGAAATATTTTTACTGTGATAAATATTATGAAAAGTCAAGAAAATTCTTAATCAAAATTCTATAATTTGTTGACTTTTGGAGTAAAAAAAAGTTTCACTGCATCAAAAATTTTTATGCCCCAAATAATTTTTTAATAATCACCGAATCAGATAAAACGATCCAAACATCCCTAAACCAAAAATTTAAATTTAGCTTCTTTTTTGTTTAATGAAATACTATAAGATATTCATAAGAAGAAGGAAAAAAGAAGGAAGAAGAAGCTTTCCGTCCGGCCCAATATTTGGGTGGAGCCGATCGGAATAAATCCAATACCTCATTCCATAAGAGGCCAGGAAATGGGAGGTAACGAGGGATTTCCTCCGTGCGTTCAGTCCATTTTGCAAATGGAACCTATGCTTCGAGAGTTAAGATCGCGATCTCTCATGTCTTCTCTTTTTTTTTTAGATTAACGTGGGTGTCCGGGCCAGCTTGCGCGCACCACGACTAATTCCACGGGCCCTGAAGTTAACGACCATGTAAGCCTCCAGTGGCCATCATATGAGTAACCAAGGATTCGAACCTGAGACCACAGAGGGAGCAAACCCCTTAGTCCCAAGTTTTTACCACTTAGCCACTGACAAGACATATCGTATCTCCTGTTTCTAATGGTGGGGTCGGTAAGTTCGAGTTTGTACATTTATGCTTTAATCAACAATGTTGACCAATCGAATAAAAAAAATTAAATGAAGATAAAATTAAAAAAATTTAATTTTATAAATTATTTTAAATAAAAAATAATAATCATAAGAACAAGGACTAAATAAAAAATGAAAAAGAAATTTAGGGATAAATTTGAAAAATCAAGGTTGAGCACAAACACCAAAAAAAAAATAATAAAAAAATAAAGATCGTCACCACCAAACAAAAGTTATTCTTAATATACACATTATAGGATCATATAAGAGATGTCACAATGAAAAGAATGATGTTACCTCAAAATGACCTTTTAGCCATTGAAATCAGTAGCATATGTTATTTAAAAATGATTATGTTATCACTTTCTTTTAATCCTTTTATTTTTAAAGGAGTATATTGCTAAAAAAATAATAATAATAAGTAGGGCAATCTTCACAACACCATCCAACTCTAGGCTTAAAAATATAAACTCTAATGGAAGTAGGTCTTTTTATTGTGTATAAAACTGAAAAGATGAAAAAAAACTCGCATTTTCAATCCAATGTTTTTTTTATTATTATTATTATAATGAATTCAATATTCTTGTTTGTAGTGCAATATATATAAGAGAAAATCACCATATAATATCTTACTTTCTTGTTAGTTAAGAGAAATGGATTCTCTCGATTGTAATAAAAAAGGAGAATACCTCTTTACCTTAGGTTGATTTTTTTTTTTTAATGTCAGAAGGAGAAAGAGAGTAGAGAGTTTTTGTGGGGGAAAAAAACACTCTCCATGCTGACATAAAAAAACCCTTAGTTGCTATTGATTTATTATGAAATATTTTTTAATCAGAGTTTAAAGTACATCTAATTAAAGTCAATGCTTTTGCCATTATCTTTTATTCATTTGCTAACATTTATAATTTTATTATATAGTCCACCATCTAACATATATCCAAATCCATCAAATACCACATATGAATACTCCATAATCTCAAACTTAATCAAAATTATTGCTTAAAGAAAAATTGGTGATAAAAATAAATTTGATTTTAAGCAAATAATTATAAAATCTTGAATAACTTTTAAACTTAAATTTAAAAGAAGAAATATTTAAAGTTACAATTGAAAATTAAAATTTTTGTATTTCAATTCTTAATTATTAAATTATATATTTGGTGTGACGGAAAAGCTTTCCTTATAATTTTTCACCTCCTTTCTCCTTATTTGATTTTCAGAATTTAAAAGGAAAAAACATTATGAAAGGTAATAATGAACTCTAAAAACAAGGTTACGTGTTTCTCTTTAGAACTAGAAATTTTTTTATGAAAGATAATACTTAATTTTAAAAATTATAAAAGGTAATATGTTACAAGTTTATAGTTAACTATGTATTAATTTACAATATACTTACACAGAATTGCCAAACCTAAGTGGTTCGAGTTTGTCAATCATACCTGATTTGACAAACAAGAAATAAAGATAATAATTATGTACTTTAATTGTTAAGAAAGAAAAATAAAGAAAAAATATAAATAATTAATCATCGACAATAATTTAATTATTATCTGTCTACACACGTCACATCATATAGTAGATGGCACGATTACACATTTAGTTAGATGGTAAATGACCATATTTAACTATCAGAAAGCATCATATACTCCTTTTTAATGGCGAGGGTGTTGCTTATTTATTAAGGCGTGAGGAACACGCGCTCAATTAATAAATAATAAACAAAACATGAGAAATACTAAAACTCCCCATGGTCCTTTTAATTACACAAAATACTCATGTAAAAATATCAAAATACCCCTAAAAACAAAACTTTTGTTTTTTTTGTTTTTTTAGAAGTTAAAAGTGTTATTTTATTGTATATGAAAATTGAAAAAACCTAAAATACTCTTATTGAGCAACCCATTTTTTTTTTCTTGGAGAAAAAGAAATATTTTTATTGTTATGAATATTCTGAAAAGTCAAAAAAATCCTTGATCAACAGTTTTAAAATTTATTGATTCTTGGAATAAAAGAATAGTTTTATTATGTTAAAAAGTGAAAAAAATATATATACCCCAAATAATTTTTTAATAATCACCGAATTAGATAAAAAAATCCAATTACCTCTAAACTAAAAGTTTAAATTTAGCTTCTTTTTTGTTTAATGAAATACTATAAGATATTCATAAGAAGAAAAAAAAAAGAGGAAGAAGAAGCTTTCCGTCCGGCCCAATATTTGGGTGGAGCCGATCGGAATAAATCCAATACCTCATTCCATAAGAGGCCAGGAAATGGGAGGAAACGAGGGATTTCCTCCGTGCGTTCAGTCCATTTTGCAAATGGAACCTATGCTTCGAGAGTTAAGATCGCGATCTCTCACGTCTTCTCTTATTAAGACAAGACATATCGTATCTCCTGTTTCTAATGGTGGGGTCGGTAAGTTCGAGTTTGTCCATTTATGTTTTAATCAACAATGTTGACCAATCGAATAAAGTCTGAAATAAATTTGTTTAAAAATCAGTTCTAAGCATTATTATGGGCACGCATGTGGTTAAGATTTTTATCCTTGTTATATAGTTAAAACTCAAATTCTCTCTCTCTAAAAAACTAAGACTAATATTAATTTAGGGATAGGTTATTATGATTACCGACAAATCATTTTATTTAAAAACTTGATTGGTAACAGGGGCAGAAAAAAAAAATTAAGGGATTAAATTAAAAATTAAAAATTCAAATTAAATTTTTAATTATTTTTAATATATTTATAAGAAAAGAGATGGAGAAAAACATTTTCTGCAAAAGCGAGGATTCTTGCCAGCCCCCTGCCTTCGCCACTGATCGGTAAGGTATAATTTTTATTTTTTAATTTATTTTATTAAATAAAAATTATTTAAATTTAAAATTTATATGATTATTAGATAAATAAAACTTTAATACACTATTATATAATTATTTTATCCGAAACTTTAAGACGTGTAAGGTATAAATATAATTTAATTTGCAAATACAAAGAGACCAAGGGCTTGGAAATGGGGAGCTAAAGCATTCTTCTGACGAATCGCAATAAAGGAGATCATAGATTTGGTACAAACCATGTCAGTAGATAGAGGCGGCCAAAAGTCGGTTGCAGGTAGGTCCAAGATGCGAGAGACTTCTACTTTCTTTTTCCTTTTTCCTTTTTCCTTTTCCCCTTCTTCTTCTGCATTGTTTCCCAATGTTTTGAAACATATTAATAACCTGTTTTATATTTTAAAAATATTTTAAAAAAAATTAAATTTTTTATTTTTTTTAAATTAATATATTTTTAGTATTTTTAAATTATTTTGATATACTGAAATCAAAAATAATTTTTTAAAAATAAAAAAATATCATTAATATATATTTTGATATAAAAAACTATTTAAAAAAAAAGCACACATCCAAACAAATCTCTGAAAAAATAACTTAACATCAAAAGAGAAATTGATTGATGCATGCCCTTCACGTTGCTCCAAAAGAGAAAGAAATCGTGTCAAGATAAACTTCTTCATTAGTTGAAAATATTAATGGCTGGCTTTTCTTCTTCTTTTTGTAGTATTTCGATTTTTCACTACAAAACAAAAAAAAACTAAGAAAAAATAGAAATTGATTGATTGTACATATTTTTAAATAAGAATTATATTTTTAAAATATTTTTTTAAATTATAAATTAGTCTAAAATATTATTTTCAAGCAAATAAGTCTATAAAGAAAGAATTAATGCTGAAGATCAAGGACAATTCATTTGGCAAGAGACTATTGAAATTCATTCACCGAAAAAAAGAATTATCAATTTGATATGGTTTTAAATGAATCTTGTATGTCCGGCTCTAAATCAATATTTCAATGCGATAATTAAGAAAATATGGTTTTCCACGTAGGAAAAAAGATTTTTATTTTTTAAAATAACAAGCATGAACTCCAATTATATATTCATATTCATAATAAGAGGATTGAATCTCACAAAAGATAATATTGCTCTCCAAACCACCTACACATGGCCCACATCTTGGTGTGTTCAATTCCCGATTGAAATGATCAAAAATAGGAAAAAGTATTAGCCGATTGTGGAGCACAAGCATGTGAGGTTGTTCTTCTATAATGAAGAAACACAGAAAAGAAGAGATCATACAACTATAGCTAAGATAAGCTAGGGCAAGGCCCCCTCGAAAGAGCCTTTGCATCTTACACCGTCACATTAAGAAAACGAAATAAAGTTAGAAAATGAAAACATACACACTATATATTAATTATATTATGTTGAGAATAAAGCATACTAGCTAGTTCAAAAGATAAGACGACAGGAGCAAAGCACATGCAACGTATAGGAGACGGTATACATGCCCACATTATTAGTGAAGTGGGTCTCAAGAGGCTTATGATCATTCAAATATTAATTAGAAATTGCAAATAATGACCGAAAAAATAACTGATAATTATATATAGAAGGCTTGATAAGGATTTTGGCTATATATATATATATATATATATATACAGACAACGAAGCAAGTGCAATTTGGAATTGAAATTTGAATTTGTGGCATGGAAAAGCTTGAGACCGCGTCGGGTGCTTTCTCCTTTGCAAGCTGTAAAAAACGCGTTTTCGCTTTCCTGTTCTTTAATGCCATCTCTCCCATGCATCTTTTCCAATTGTCTAGAGAGATCCCTCTCTGTTCCTTTCCTTTTCTTTCTATATATTACTACAGGAAAGATATCTCTTTTGATAGCCACATTTATGCTCCTCTGTTAGTATATTCTTGTAGTATTATTGGCCACAATGTCTACAGTACTGTTACTATACATTTCCATTCTATATATCTATATATAGTCTTCTTTCTTTAGTAAGAGAGCAGCTTCAGCTTCGTATACTATGATCATATATATATATATATATATATCTTCAATTTACTAGCCGAGCCAGGCTTGCTATGGTGAATTCACCACCCCTTATTATTATTATTGTAATTGTAATGATATAGATGTGATTAAAGTTTTCCTTGCTAAAGCTAATAACTAACGAAATAGCAATGATCATGAAGACTTTAATCACATCTATATCATTACAATTACAATAATAATCATTAGGATAGTGAATTCACTGTACCAGACACAAACACAATATATTGTGAACGGGAATAATGTAATTATATTATTGTTCTTATGCAAAAAAAAAAAAACTAATTGGCTAGTTATTAGAAGCAATATTATCATTTTACAAGGATCAATTTGTAATTATCATAATGATTAAAGATAACAGGATTTTTTTGCATTTTCAGAGTAATGTGTAATGACTAAAATACCATTAAAATCAAAATTATAAAAAAAATAAAATTGATTGGGGTAGTGAATTCGCTATACATCCAGACAAAATAAATTTTGAATGCGAACAAAGTAATTACATTGTCGTCATTCTATAAAAAACCACTAGGCTACCTATTGAGGACAATACTATCATTTCACAAGAACCAATTGGTTATTATCATAATAATTGAAGATAACATGGTCTTTTCACATTTTGAAGCACAATATAATTTCTAAAATACCTTTAAAATCAAAATTAGAAAATAAATAAATAAATAAGATAATGAATTTACTATACATCTAGACAAAATAAATTATGGATGAGAACAAAGTAATTATATTTTTATCATTCTACGAAAACTATCAGACTACCTATTGGGGACAATACTATCTTTTCACAAGAACTAATTGGTCATTATCATAATAATTAGAGATAACAAGGTCTTTTTACATTTTAAAGCACAATGTAATTTTTAAAATATCTTTAAAATTCACATTAAAAAAAATTAAATGGGGCAATGAATTTATTGTACATCAAGACAAAATAAATTGTAGATGAGAACACAGTAATTATAATTTTATCATTCTATAAAAACTATTAGGCTACCTATTAGGGATAATACTATCATTTCAGAAGAATCAATTGATCATTATCATAATGATTGGGGATAACAAGATCTTTTTGTATTTTTAAAACACAATGTAATTTTCAAAATACCTTTAAAATCAAAATTACAAAAAAGATAAAAGAAAATTGAATGGGGTAGTGAATTTATTATATATCCAGACAAAATAAATTATGGATGAGAACAAATTAATTATAAAAACCATTAGGCTTTTAGTAGGAGATCCTTTATATTCCATTGCCAATTCACTACTTATCAATCACGATATTTTCTTTTTCCAAAAAAAACTTGCAAAATCAACAATTTATTAATGTGTATTAATAAAAAAGAAATGTATTTACTTTTTGTCTAATTATTGATAGGCTAATAGGCTTGAGCATGAGAAATTAATTATGATAATTTTTTTATTCTTTTTCTATTTTGAGGTTGATTTCAGATATATGCTACTAGATTGTTTAACGTTTAAAGCCAAGTAATTGATTTTTATCAATTATTTTGTTATTATTGTATATGTTGTATTATAAGGGGTTTTATCTTTTAAATTATTGTGTGACAATGGTAATAATTAGGTGATAATAGATTATGTGCATTCTAGTTACAATTTTATGTATTTAGTGATTTGAGAAATAACAGAAAATTTTTGCTTTCTTCTTATATTTGATTTTGGTTTTTCTAGCTCCACAAATTATATGGTGAAAAATCCTTTTCAATCTTTATATTTGAATTAACAATATTTCTTGAACATATCCTCTTAAAAATGCCATGAAATTGATGTCTAATTAGTTGCTGGTAAAACATTATTCAAAATTATTACAAGGTTAAGACTGCCAAATTGATAAAGAGTATAAAAAGCTAAATAGGTATGCATGAAAAAGAAAAAAAGAAAGAAAAGAATACTAGTTGCAAAAGAAGAATATAGAAAACCAAATGGAATTATAATGAACATAAAATGTTTGATAAAAGTAAAAAAAAATATAAATAGCAATCTCGAACTTATTAGATTGTCATTTTTAATTTGGTAGTATTTTTGTTATTTTTCACTAGGAATTTTTTAGTAATGCTAACAAAGTAAAAAACAAAACAAAACTACAAGATGATCAAAGTAATTTTTTCAAATCTTAATTGTGATGAAAAAAAGATTATGTTATAATCAAATATGAAAACATAGGGATTTAATAATAGTTTTTTTTAAAAGAAAATGATTAATAATTATTTAATTATTTTATATTAGTATCAATATTTTTGTAATGGTGTTTCCAATGTTAGTGTTTAAATGATATAAAATATGGTTTATAATGTATGTAAAAATTTAAAAATTTGATGAACAATGATACATGAAAATAGGGATGAGCATTTCTGGTTCGATTCGGTTTTAATCCAAAATAAACAACCAAACTGAATTTTCTTGTTTTTTTTTTAATTGTTTGAATCAAATTGAACAAAAAACCAGTTCAAACTAATTAATTTCAGTTCTGTTTGGTTTTTTTCTTTTCTTCCAAACTGGTTTAAACTGAAATTATTCCAACTTGTTCACAGTCCCAAAAAAATCCCTACGTCGAAAAAGGCAACTAAAAATCTTTCTTGTTTGGGCATTTTGATGCTCTGTGTCTCGACCACCCACAATTAAAACAAGAGCTTCCAAATCCAAAGCTTTTGCTACGCATAATAAAGAAAAGATATCATGTTTGTTAGCTGAAACTTGTATGAACAAATATGTCCAAACCCTCAACCACACAAGCCATCAAAAGATAAGAAACACAATAGGGAAAAAAAAGGGGGAATGAAAGGAAAAAAAATAAAATCCACCACTTGGCACTTGCCCACATCATGCATGCACCTCATAAAATCTGTAACTTTATGTTTACAGAGAGTAGAGGGAGGGGAGAAAAATCAAAGTAAATGAGAGTAAAGGGAATTAAAGTAGAGACTAGAGAGTAAAGGGAAAAAAATCAAAGCAAATGAGAGTAAAGATAATCAAAGCAAATGAGAGTAAAAGGAATCAAATCAGAGACTAGAGAGTAAAGGTGAAAAATCAAAATGGAGACTAGAGTGAGAGTAAAAGGAGAGATATGCAGAGAATGGAGTAAAGTAAGAGTATAGGGAGGGAGAGATATGTAGAGAAGGGGGGTTGATGGCTGAATGTGACTTTGGGGTTAGAAAGCATTATATTTATAATTGTTTTTTTTAAGCACTGGCTAGTTGAACCGGTTCGGTTCAATCGGTTTCAAACTTTAGAAACTGAAACCAAACCAAACTAGATTTTTTTTTATGATTTTTTAATTGGTTAATTCGGTTTTTTTAGTTATTTTTTTTCCGGTTTTCTCAGTTTAATTGATTTATCGGTTTTTTTGATCACCTCTACATGAAAACAACATCCTAACAAAAACTCAGTTGAACTAAGCCAATTAATGTGTCGAAAAATAAAAGTTTGTAACACTAATAAGTTTTTTCCAACTTAATTTCGAGCCCAACTAAACATTATAAATTAATCTCCAACTCATTTTTCTAAAGCATGGTCAAACATTAGGAAATAAACTATTTTTTTAACATTGATTTTCGTGGAATTCACTATTTAGTAAACAAGCAAGTCTTAAAAAGACTAAATATGACATTAGTTTTAATCATTTGAAAGAGTGGTAAAAGCAATAAAAAAGCTAGCTCACAAGCTATAGATGCCTCCTTTTTTTAGAAATATTATTTTCACACAAGAATTTAGCTTACATAATTACAAATAATTAGACTAAATGCCTCATTTGCTCAAGTTCAAAATCTTATATCATATGTTTTTTTTTTAATTGTTTGAATCAAATTGAACAAAAAACCAGTTCAAACTAATTAATTTCAGTTCTGTTTGGTTTTTTTCTTTTCTTCCAAACTGGTTTAAACTGAAATTATTCCAACTTGTTCACAGTCCCAAAAAAATCCCTACGTCGAAAAAGGCAACTAAAAATCTTTCTTGTTTGGGCATTTTGATGCTCTGTGTCTCGACCACCCACAATTAAAACAAGAGCTTCCAAATCCAAAGCTTTTGCTACGCATAATAAAGAAAAGATATCATGTTTGTTAGCTGAAACTTGTATGAACAAATATGTCCGAGCCCTCAACCACACAAGCCATCAAAAGATAAGAAACACAATAGGGAAAAAAAAAGGGGGAATGAAAGGAAAAAAAATAAAATCCACCACTTGGCACTTGCCCACATCATGCATGCACCTCATAAAATCTGTAACTTTATGTTTACAGAGAGTAGAGGGAGGGGAGAAAAATCAAAGTAAATGAGAGTAAAGGGAATTAAAGTAGAGACTAGAGAGTAAAGGGAAAAAAATCAAAGCAAATGAGAGTAAAGATAATCAAAGCAAAGGAGAGTAAAGGGAATCAAATCAGAGACTAGAGAGTAAAGGTGAAAAATCAAAATGGAGACTAGAGTGAGAGTAAAAGGAGAGATATGCAGAGAATGGAGTAAAGTAAGAGTATAGGGAGGGAGAGATATGTAGAGAAGGGGGGTTGATGGCTGAATGTGACTTTGGGGTTAGAAAGCATTATATTTATAATTGTTTTTTTTAAGCACTGGCTAGTTGAACCGGTTCGGTTCAATCGATTTCAAACTTTAGAAACTGAAACCAAACCAAACTAGATTTTTTTTTATGATTTTTTAATTGGTTAATTTAGTTTTTTTAGTTTTTTTTTTCCGGTTTTCTCAGTTTAATTGATTTATCGGTTTTTTTGATCACCTCTACATGAAAACAACATCCTAACAAAAACTCAGTTGAACTAAGCCAATTAATGTGTCGAAAAATAAAAGTTTGTAACACTAATAAGTTTTTTCCAACTTAATTTCGAGCCCAACTAAACATTATAAATTAATCTCCAACTCATTTTTCTAAAGCATGGTCAAACATTAGGAAATAAACTATTTTTTTAACATTGATTTTCGTGGAATTCACTATTTAGTAAACAAGCAAGTCTTAAAAAGACTAAATATGACATTAGTTTTAATCATTTGAAAGAGTGGTAAAAGCAATAAAAAAGCTAGCTCACAAGCTATAGATGCCTTCTTTTTTTAGAAATATTATTTTCACTCAAGAATTTAGCTTACATAATTATAAATAATTAGACTAAATGCCTAATTTGCTCAAGTTCAAAATCTTATATCATATATGTATGCTAATGAGATTTACGGAAAACACTACAAGATTAAGGTATTTTCAAGGCTAATGGATATATTAGAAAATTAAGACTACTCGTTTTGGACTTCATGAAGACCTATAAAATAAGTCTCTTCCTAGGCTTAGGAGATTGTCTGATACTTAAGTTAGTATTATGATAAAGTAAAAGAGTTTTGAAGGTTGTGTTATATTTATTTACAAAGAAGTTATAAGATATAATCAAAAGTGAAAGAAAAAAAAAGTGATTTGAAGATTACAACCATTTATCTAATGGCTAATAGAGATTTATATAGACATGAACAACACCAAATTGCATGGATATAAAGGTAGGTATGAGAAAAACATTAAGGTACTTATCTTAGAGGCTAACATTTAAGATAACAACTTCTAATGATTAATGGCTTATTCCTAAGTGAAAAAAATAATACCATAAAGGCCATTGCTTAGGTATAGGTTTGATATAATATTATTTTATGGGCTTTATTATGATAGAAGGATGTGTAAGCATTTAATGCATATGTATTTTATCTCTGTAAAGAATTGTGAACATACAAGTTTGACTATGCAAATGTAACTAAAGGCAATATACCTATGTTGTAATAGTTTGATTCAGGGGTATAGGCTCCATCACTAAAGATTGCATTTATACTTAGGCAAGATGGTTTTTTTTTTCTTATACCTAGGTAAAGTTGTTCCTTATACACAGCATAAAGAATGCCTTCGTACTCAAGCAAAGTTGCTTCTTATGCTCAGGGTATAGAATTTGTTATTCAAAAACCACATATAAAGTCATTTTATACCGAGATGTAGAATATAATATTTTCTTGTATTAGTTGTAATGTCTATATATTAAAAAAAAAGTTATATCTTGCATCTAGGATGAAGACTATCTTATTTAAACAATATATGAAGAGCCATCTTATATCTAGGTTACAAAATGTCTTTGTACTTGGATTATACAGTTACATGGAGAGAGTTTCATGTAGATTAATTGTATAAAGAGCAACTAGTCAAGAAATTTTCATGGATATCAATCAAATAAAAAACATTTTATAGAGAATAACTCATTGAAATTTTTTCATAAAGATCAATTATATGAAGAATGTTATATGGATAGTACTAAATAAAGAACATATTCTGAAAAACATTTTATGGAGAATTATATATGAGAAAATTTTTAGAGATAAAAACCTTTATTCTAATGGTTGTTCTTGGTGGCTTGAGGAATATCTAGATACTTACCATATTTGAAGGACATATTCTTATAGTTTTGAAAACAAGGGTTAGATTTTCTTACCACACTCATTTCTTTTATTTAAATATGGTTTTTAAATACTTAAGATTTTCTTATCACACTCATTTTTTTTTATTTAAATATGGTTTTTAAATACTTATTTTACCTTTAAGAGATTTTTTTTTTCTAGGAGAGCGTATAATGCTCTCTATAATATTAGGTTATGGAATACATAAATTAAGGTAATTATAACAATTAGCTTTAATAAACCTTCTACCTTTAACATTTCTTCACTAAACCTATTCAAATAAGCATTAGTGCCTTCATTCTCTCTTTGAGTGACGACATATGATTATGTGAAGCTTTTCTTAGTTAAGATGTTTATGCTAAAGTAATTTATGAGATTTATAAAAAGATATTCATTACCAATATTGGATTAAGGATCTAAATAAAGTTCCACATCTAGACTGAACCTTATAAAGTCATAAAGTGAGTATTTTACATAATGCATGAATCCTATATAAACAACTTTAAATTGCCACACATATTTTATATGTGTCTTTTAGATCTATCACTCCACTTTTATTATTTAAATTCATTTAGGTGAAGATTAGATCTCTTAAAAGATAATTGTCTAATTCATTTTTTTCCCTAATAGAAAGGTCCTTAACTAGTAAATGTTATACAATTTTGTATTCAAGGCCTATATCAATATAGATTTAACATCTCTCCAGGTTCTCTTTTTATTTGGACTATCCAAGAAAGTCTTTAATAGAGAATGATGGTGATGATAGTGGCTATTATCACAATTGTGGTTATATATCATTCTATCATTGGACTTTTTTATTTTATCATGTCTTGAGTATCCATTTGTAGAATAATATTTTTGATGATAAGAATGAATTTTTAAGGGTTGTGCGAGTGGAGAGATTCTATTTTACTATATTGCATGTCAATTTAGCTTATTTCCTCTTTAAACTAGAATTGTTTACATGTATTACGGATCGCAGGTGGTGGTTATAATGAATAAATTATTTAATATTGAAGAAATATGGCCTTTAATTAATGTTCTATGGAATGATAGAATGTAAAACCTTTTCATATTATGGAGTTTTTAGGTTGTCAATTATAAAAATAATTAAAAATATATAAAAAGAAAAGAGATTGAATTGACTTTTGTTTAATAATTTCTATAGACAAAACTACTAATGCCACTAATAAGATTTACAGAAAAGTTCACAAGATCAAAGTCTTTAAAATGATGATTAATGAATTAAAAGATTGAGATTACTAGACTTGAGATTTATGAATACCTGCAAAACAAGTTTCTTGTTAGGTTTACGGTATCATTTAAGAGATTGTAATCATTTACTTTATGGCTTATATACTTTTATATATCCATGATCCTTACTAACTTGCATGAAGAGAAGGCTAGAAGGGAAAAACATTATAACATCTATTTTAGAGGTCATCACTAAAATTAAAAAACCCTTTAAAACTTATAGTTCATTATTAAATGAAAATGATAACTTCATAAAGGCTATACTTGGTATGGATATTGTCATATCACCATTCTATAGGCTCCATTATAGTAGGAGGGCATGTGAACATTTGATGAATATATTTTTTTATCACTATAATTAGTGTTGAGTAGACTAGGTTTAACTATAAAATAGCTCACTGAGATATATAATTTGGATTCAAAGGTATAAATTGAAAGTACTTAAAATAAATATTAAAAATATTTTAACAATTTTAAATAGGTATAAAAAGTTACCTCTTTAATCACAAGACTTTTCCTATAATTAATTTTTTTGACTTTTCTTTATCAAAAATATTAATTTTTAAATAAAAACTTATCATATTTTTTAAAGAAGTTTTGATAATATATAATGAATTGATGTTTTTAACGTGAATGTATTAAAAAAATAAGTATAATAAAATTGAAAAAAAATTATATTAAAAAATAAATACTTCATTAACATTTAGAAAATTATACATATTAAGTTCAAAAATAATTATTCAAAAACAAATTGTTAATAGTACCATAAAAAACACTAATATTATTTGAAAATAAGAGCATACTTTGATGATTATTTAAACATAATTTAAATAAATTCATTTAAAAAGAATCTAATTAAACAATGTAATAAGAGAAAAAAATATTGTAAGAAAAAATTAAAGGACCAATTGTGCAAGAGCTGAAAGAATAAGTTTACGCACTCGAACCATTTTAAAACTTAGGTTCTTGGACATGGAATCCTGTACCTTAAATTACAAGGCGACTTGCTTGTCGCATGCCCCTATTATTATTATTATTATTATTATTATTATTATTATTATTATTATTATTACTATTATTTTAAATAGATGGATGATACTTGTTTGTTTTTATGTTTTAAAAGTATTTTTAAAAAAAAACCTTTTAGCACGAAAAATTATTTGAAAATCAACCGCAACCACACCAAACAAGTAAATGGTGTAATTCATTTGCAATCTTAATTTTTCAATCAACTTTTTAAACCGTAATTCTAATAATTGTTTTCATATAAAAAAAACTTGAGTAAATTATCTCATGATCCTCTATGATCTCTCTTTTTTTTTTTTTAACAATAACACTCATTCTAATTAACCAAAAACTTGGGTAAATTATCTCATGATACTCTATAACCTCTTTTTTTTTTTTTACAATAACACTCATTCTAATTAACCAAAAAACTCAAAAATCAAATCAAATATAAAAAATTCTTTTAATTCCGATTTATTTTTTTAACATAATTAAAGATGGAAATCACTTTCATTAAGTTCCTTTCTCAAAATTGACTCTATAAACACTAAAATTAAAGTTGTTGGTGGTTGTAATTTAGCCACCCAAGATCCTTTTTTCTTTTTAGATTTTATAACTATTTTTTCTTTAATCTTTAAAGATTCAGAGATTATAGCATAATCAAATTTTTAGGATCCAAGTGAAAAATCTCAAAAGAAAAGGAATCAATATATATATATATAAAATAAACATTAAGATATCAAAGTGTAAACTCGCATACATCTTGAAAAATACATATGGGATAAGTCTACTATATTTTATGAATAAAAAATTTATTTTTTAATTTTATGTTTTACAATGATTAAAAATCCTTTCATGTAAATTTCATTTGTCATTTAATCTTGTAACGATCTCCAAAACACCAAACATAACATAGCATGCAAGATGAAGAGAATACAAAATTTAAGAACAATAGAAACAAAATTTGGAAGGATTAAAATGAATTTCATTATTAATTTAATGACTTTGTGTAATGTAATTGTTTTGGTATTTTATGGATTCGGCCATTTGACTCTGAAAAAAGGAAAAATAAAAAGTGTGACCGCCGACACATTAATGATAAAAATAAGAATAGTTCCGAGAGAGAGGACCCCGTCTCAACCCTCTGGCGCATTTTGACTCATGCCATCACCTTGTCTTAAATTCCCTTACCTGCCCTCATACACCCGTCTGATCTTTGCCTTAAATATTCATTCACGCCTATCTTCACTTCCTCATTACAAATCCATGTTCTGAACACCTCTTCTCATCTTTCTCTGTGTCTCTTTCTTCTTGTTTATGAATTCGATAACATTCATTCCACGATGACATTTTCACACCCCACTAGAATGCTTAAAGTCTCAACTCTTTCACTCTTCCTTTTGTTGCTTACATTTTTCCTCCCTGTATGCACTGCACATGCAAGTTCCATCACTGATGATCTCCAGAGTAACTGCTTGAAGGTACCCGTAAATCAATTTGTGGGATCTTTGATGACCACTCTTGATATAATCCGAGATGTCACCTCTATAATCTCAAATTTCGGCAATGTTTTTGGTGACATTCGCCTTACCAATGCCATAACTGATTGTCTTGATTTGCTGGACCTCTCTGCTGATGAGTTGAGCTGGTCCATGTCTGCTTCCCAGAATCCTAATGGTAAAGAACAGCATCCTCTTCTTTGCATTCAGTCTTGAGTTTTTTTTCTTTTTTTGTATTACATAATGCTAAGAGAGTAATGGGGTTCCAATTCTACTTAGTATCCACCAATTCTCTCTTTTGCCATGTAAGATAGAGAGGACCTCATCTTTACTATGTAAAATTCTTCATCCTCTTCTTTAATTTGGTTTAGTTCTCAGTTTCATTATATTTGCAGGTAAACACAACAGCACCGGCGATTTGAGTTCTGATTTAAGGACATGGTTAAGTGCTGCACTTGTTAACCAGGACACATGCATTGAAGGATTTGATGGTACAAGCAACATTCTTAAAGGTCTGGTGTCAGGTAGCCTTAACCAAATCACTTCATCAGTTCAAGAACTTCTCAAGAATGTGGACCCAAATACCAACTCCAAGTCCAGTGGAGGTGGCTTCAGTGGTAGCAAAAGTGGCAATAATAACCAATTTCCTTCATGGGTTAAGCATGAAGACCGCAAACTGTTAGTCTTAAATGGGGTCACTCCTAATGTAATTGTAGCAGCAGATGGGACTGGGAATTTCACTAAGATAATGGATGCAGTAGCAGCTGCACCTGATTATAGCATGCATCGACACATCATTTACATTAAGAAAGGTGTGTACAATGAATATGTGGACATCAAGAAGAAGAAATGGAATCTGATGATGGTCGGAGAGGGTATGAATGCTACGATCATTACCGGTAACCGGAACTATATCGATGGTTGGACAACTTTTCACTCGGCAACCTTTGGTAAGCTGGAACTATTAATTTTGGTGGTTTGCTTGTTTGTCTATGGATAAGATGGATTTGATGTGGATTTTATCTGCGTTCGATAATAATAATAATACTACTATAAAAAAAAATGATATTCTCAAACCTGAGATGTGAGATGATCTGCATGTTATTTTCCTCATTGTAGACAGTGTAGTGATTGTTTCGATCTTCCATTTGAAGTATTTCAATAATTATGCCTTGAAGTGACACTGACATGGCATAAATATGACTAATTTATATAGAAATTGGACTCTGTGAACTCGATACATCCATATAGAAATTTGAAGTATTTCCATATATTTTATTTTAATAGTAACATGTGATGCCCTGCTGGCCTTGATAATTACTACTCATCGAACATGATTGCATAAGTGCACTATATATATCTGATCGTTATGTCAATTAAGAATCTGATTTGCATAAGATGCAGTGCTTTTGTTTTTCTAAATTTTCTTAAGTATGAGTGGCGAATCTTACAGCAACGACACTACTTTTTTCTCGTCTGCAGCGGTCAGCGGCAGAGGATTCATAGCTCGAGACATCACTTTTGAGAACACCGCAGGACCTTCAAAACACCAAGCAGTTGCTCTCCGATCTGATTCAGACCTATCAGTCTTCTTCCGGTGTGAAATTAAGAGCTACCAGGATTCACTCTATACACATACAATGCGTCAATTCTACCGGGAATGCCGTGTGAGTGGGACGGTGGATTTCATTTTCGGTGATGCAACTGCAGTGTTCCAAAACTGCCAGATTCTAGCCAGAAAAGGCCTACCAGCCCAAAAGAACACGGTAACAGCTCATGGTCGGAAGGACCCAAGTCAACCAACAGGCTACTCTTTCCAATTTTGCAACATCTCAGCAGATATTGATCTCTTGCCTTATGTCAACTCCTCCTACACTTACCTTGGTAGACCCTGGAAAAATTTCTCAAGAACCATAATTATGCAATCCTACATGAGCAATGCTATAAGGCCAGAAGGATGGCTAGAGTGGAATGGCAATGTGTATTTGGATACTTTGTACTACGGCGAATACATCAACTATGGCCCAGGAGCTGGTCTAGGTAGGAGGGTCAAGTGGCCTGGATATCATATGCTGAACGATTCCACGCAGGCTAATAATTACACAGTGGCCCAATTCATTGAAGGCAACTTGTGGTTGCCATCAACAGGAGTGAGATATACAGCAGGATTGGAAGTTTAGTATATGTAATCATGATTTTCTATTTGTTTAATATGTTTTTGTTGAAGCTGTTCCAACGATTGCAGACTAGTTTGGCTTTTAGAAAAATAAGTATATCATAACCCAAATTTGACCCCTTTTTTATTTTTATCAAAACTCTCCTAAAAATTAAAAAAAATCACAAAAATGCCTTTTCATACAAATTCATTATTTTCCCAAATATTAGTCATTTCAAGAGTTTTTCATAATTTTTTACTTTCTTTTATTTTTCTACATATTTTTAGTGAGTATTGAAAAACCAAAAGAAGAAAGAAAAATCAAGTTCAAAAAATATATGAGAAAAAATTCAACAAAAAAAAATTATGTGAGAAAATTAGAAAACAAAGAAGAGAAAATTGAAAAATAGGAAAAATATATATAAATATACAAAATATAATATGCAAATGGGATATCTTATCCCCATTTTTTTTATCCAAACTTTTTTGGATAATTTAATTCTACTTAAAAATTATTCTAGTCATTTAGCCAAATACCAAAACTCTCTTCTAGATAATGATGAACAAAACACCAATTTATCAAAATACTAAAGCAAGAGATAATAATAAATATACTTTTAACTCATTTAGACACACATCCCACTTAATGGATATAAAACAAAACTCCTCATTAAAAGATATAAAACAAAAAAAAACCCACTCTCTTTCCTTTTATCTAATGTAGGTGGGCTAAATAAGTTTGAAGATTCCGAACATTTAGATAAATATTTACTACTAACATATCTTGTAGTTAGCTTAACAGATATATATATAAATCAAACTAATAACTTAGTTACAAAAAGCTATAATTTTTAATCTCATTGTTAGATTCGCCTCAAAGTTTTTCAGATGATTCTAAAAATCTAGTTTTATAGTAGGGTTGATATGTTTGCACCAACAAGCCTTTATACGACTTTCAAATTAAGGAAGATAGATTATTAGATTCGCCTCAAAGTTTTTCAGGTGATTCTAAAATCTAGTTTTATAGTAGGGTTGACATGTTTGCACCAGCTCGTCTTTATACGACTTTCAAATTAAGGAAGATACTATTTAAGCTAATTTTATTATTTTATTATTTGTTTTTTGAATTTTATGTTCATTTTGGATTTTATGCATTTTTTTTCTTTTTATTGTAGGATTCTGATTTTATTACATTGTAAAGCTTGGTTTCTTACCTATTTAAGAAGTTAAAAACCTAGGACATATATCAAAATTATCATTTTAAAATAAAACTATGAATTTATGGTTCTTCATATGCAATCATATTTGGCTATTAACTCTATCATGTAGGAAATGATGAGAAAGTTCACCTTTGAGATAAAAATATTCAGGAGCTCATGATTGAGGATATATAGAGACAAATCATAGAGTTAACCTATTATGTGCAATCATATTTGGCTATTAATTCTATCATGTAAGAAATGATGAGAAAGTTCACCTTTAAAATAAAAATATTTGGGAGCTCATGATTGAGGATATGTAGAGACAAATCATAGAGTTAACCTATTATTTGGCATAAAAAACTTTATGTTAAGAGGAATAAGAGGAGAGTGGCCATGGGTCTTTAGTCAGTATCAATAACCTGTTACAAATGAGGTAGTGTTTTTTTATCAGAAAGATTATTATAGGGATTTAGAATTTAGGTGAAGCTTTCTAACTTTTCAAAAACTTTACAAGAAGATGAATTTATTGATTGGATGAACAATATTGAAAGTTCTTTAATATAAAGATGTCCTATAGTAGATAAGAGTGAAGATAGTCATCATCAAATTGAAGGGAGTATATTTTATTTAGTGAGAGTAATTATAGAGGACACAAGAGCGACAAGGAAAACCAAGAATGAATGAATGAATGAGAAAAAAACTAAAGAAGAAGATAAATAACCACTCTCTGCTTTTTTATCATGCATAAAAATTGTATCAATAACTCCTCACATTAAAATAAGATGGTAAGTCTTTTAATAATTACACTAACAAGTCATATCAATTAGTAATAAGGAATGACTTGCTAGAAATAAAAAAGCAATTGGTGGTAAAATATCAAAGTGGGTTATGATAGACCATCTAACATATATTATGTATGTAGTCCCTGTGAACAATATCAAAGGCATAGTAGAAGGCCTTGACAATAAACAAGCAACAAAGTGTTAGGGAAATCAATAAATTTTTTGAGTTGACTAGTACTCCAAACGGAAAATAATAATAATTAGAGAGCAATCACTGCTCAGTTCAAACTATAACAAACTCAAACTCCACAAACAATAGGTCAAGGTTCTAATTTTAGAATTCATTGTTAGGAATATGTTGAATTAGGATATTGAGCCAATAAGTGTCATATGATCAAGGGTTATCCAAAAAGAATTTATTGATAAAAGAGCTGAATGATTTTAACTATGATGATTCTAAAAGTAATGGAGAAATTCTAAATAAAGATGATGGTGCTACCCTAATCATCTAAAAGAGTTTGTTGACATCTAATGACGATTCAAGTAAATATTAGAATTATACTAGTACCTTTCATTCCAGACACACCATAAATGATAAGACATGTAATTTAAGAATTGACAATGATAATTGTGAGAATGTGATGTCTATAAAGACATTGAAGAAACTCCATCTAAAATCTAAAAACCACCTTAAACCTTGCAAGTGAACTCAGCTAAATAAAGATATTTATATAGTTATTGATATATAATTTTTTGTTTCTTTTTCATGGTATATAATTATTTTGATAATGCTTGGTATGACATGGTTTTGGTGGATGTGTGCCATATTTTATCAGGTAGGTCATGATAGTTTGATAAAAATGTTGTGAATAATGAAAAAAAATATATGCACGCCTTTTATATAAAAAGAAAACATATAATGTTTTTAGCTATTAAAAAAGAAGTTGTCACTAAAATTGATAAGGGAAAGAACTTGTTGCCCTTGTCATGGTTCATGAAAGACATAAAGAGAGAGGGAGTAGTATATACCTTAATACCAATAGTAGTGTTATGGAGGAAAATGATGATGATGTCCTAAACAAGTACAAGGTGTACTAGTAAAATTTGTGGATTTGATGCTAAAAGAATTACCCTAAAAATTACATCTTATGAGGGATAGCCAATACTAGACTGAATTGATTTCGAGTTCTATCCTTCCAATATAGCTCACATAAGAGATGTTTAGTACGAAGCAAGAGATTGCCTTTTTTTTTTTCTTTATCTTATTGTTTGTAAAAACTTCATAGAACTAAACTATCTTGGATTATGGTTTATAATATGTAAGAGATGTTTATTACGAAGCAAGAGATTGCCTTTTTCTTTTTCTCTATCTTATTGTTTGTAAAAACTTCATAAGAATAAACTATCTTGGATTATGGTTTATAATATTTATTAAACTTAAGATAAGCAATAATAAAATGGGAATTATTGAATTAAATATTAATTACCAATTAAATAGTCAGTGTAAGGATTCTAAAATGAATAAAAGCATTAAAATTGGTTATGCAATCATGATATTGGAATCTCCAAGAAGCATAACGTAGGAACTCTTTGGAGTCTTTTTTGACCTTGAAATCAAGAATATCTTTTTCATTATTAGCCATAAATACATCTAACTCTATTTTTAATTTGAACAACCTATAAGATTGTTATTTTAGGATTGTTTTTCTTTTTTCCTAGTAAATGTTAGCTATATTTCTACTGGCAGCCAGTTTTTAAGTGAGGCTTTTATTAGAGTTTGTCTGACTTTAAACCTATATTTATATGACTTTGTTTCTAAAAAAATTAGTGCAATAAAATATCCTAAATTTAAGACTTTTTACACTAAAAATAAATTTTTTTAAATGAAAGCATTCATGCTTAGATAAAGACTAAAAATAAGTCTTGTGAAAACCTAAAATTCCCTAAGAAGGTTTTATCTTATAAAAAATGCTCTTTAATGAAACTTGAGCTAAAGTTGGTTGTGACAAAAAAAAAAAAACCCATTTGGTTGGTTGAGAAATTTCATCTTAAATCTTGTTTTCTTATTTTATGTCGAAATATATTTGCTAGGAAAATACTTTATTAAACTAATAGGTAAAAATTATTATTATTATTTTTTAAAAAAGTTTTACTATAAAGATATCTCTCACACTAATTATATGCCATTTGATAAAAAAATTCTCATAGCATAATAAAATTTCCCGTAGCATAATCTTAAAGATGCATTTACATCAACTTAATTTACTCTTAATAATATTTTTAGATAATATCTTTAATATTTGAAATAAAAAAATAAAAAAAAGAAGTAAACTTCTTTAACTATCAGGTTAACTTTAATAATTATAAATTATATTAAAATCACATTCATAGAGAAAAATCCTAAATCTAGGAAACAACGAATAGAATACACTATTTGGAAAGCCTATATCAATTGCATATTAATAATTTTATCTCTCGCACCGTGCTCTAAATAAAATTCCAAGTCAATTATGAACATAATAAAAGAATGTGTTAACATTCTAGATGTCTTTTAAAATATAATGATTTGTTTTCAAAATAAAAATATGTTGCTTACATATGTATTCGGTCCTACTTGGTTGGTTGAGAAATTTCATCTTAAATCTTGTTTTCTTATTTTATGTCGAAATATATTTGCTAGGAAAATACTTTATTAAACTAATAGGTAAAAATTATTATTATTATTTTTTAAAAAAGTTTTACTATAAAGATATCTCTCACACTAATTATATGCCATTTGATAAAAAATTTCTCTTAGCATAATAAAATTTCTTGTAGCATAATCTTAAAGATATATTTACATCAACTTAATTTACTTTTAATAATATTTTTAGATAATATCTTTAATATTTGAAATAAAAAAATAAAAAAAAGAAGTAAACTTCTTTAACTATCAGGTTAACTTTAATAATTATAAATTATATTAAAATCACATTCTTAGAGAAAAATCCTAAATCTAGGAAACAACGAATAGAATACACTATTTGGAAAGCCTATATCAATTGCATTTTAATAATTTTATCTCTCGCATCGTGTTCTAAGTAAAATTCCAAGTCAATTATGAATATAATAAAAGAATATGTTAACATTCTAGATATCTTTTAAAATATAATGATTTTTTTTTCAAAACAAAAATATGTTGCTTACATATGTATTCGGTTTACGTTACTAATAGGATATCAAGTCAATTTCTAAAGTAATTTTTTTTGTTTATATATGTTTTTATATATCATAAATTTTTTAATTGAAAAAAAAAGATATCATTTATACTTTATAAAATAAACTTAAAAGAACTGTTAACACTAATTAACTATTAAAACATGAAGGTAATCTTTATAGCTGAAATAAAAGATAGATACAAATATAAATTTTTTAACATTCTTAGAGAAAAATCCTAAATCTAGGAAACAACGAATAGAATACACTATTTGGAAAGCCTATATCAATTGCATTTTAATAATTTTATCTCTCGCATCGTGTTCTAAGTAAAATTCCAAGTCAATTATGAATATAATAAAAGAATATGTTAACATTCTAGATATCTTTTAAAATATAATGATTTTTTTTTCAAAACAAAAATATGTTGCTTACATATGTATTCGGTTTACGTTACTAATAGGATATCAAGTCAATTTCTAAAGTAATTTTTTTTTGTTTATATATGTTTTTATATATCATAATTTTTTAATTGAAAAACAAAAAGATATCATTTATACTTTATAAAATAAACTAAAAATTATATGAACCGATAAATTTTAAAAGAACTGTTAACACTAATTAACTATTAAAACATGAAGGTAATCTTTATAGCTGAAATAAAAGATAGATACAAATATAAATTTTTTACACCATTGTTTTTTTTTATTTTATATATTTTGATTCATTTTATCTCAATGACTATATATTGTTGATAATAACAATTGGTTTATGTTGTTATAAAAACTTTATATAAATATAATTAATTCATATAAAGTATAAGCAATATTGTTTTTTTATACAAATCAAATCACTCTCTTTGAAGTATTATAAATATTTAAATAAAAACAATTAATAGAAAAGATAACAAAAATAAAAAAAGTCAGGAAATTACAGGTCAAGGCCACACACTTGCCTTAATAAAAGACTCGAACATATTTGGACTTGGAATACTAGATATGCACATATTTGTTTTCTTACATTAATAGTAAATAATTTATCACCTGTTTCTATGCACACAACATACACATATAAAAAAAAATTATATGAACCGATAAATTTTAAAAGAACTGTTAACACTAATTAACTATTAAAACATGAAGGTAATCTTTATAGCTGAAATAAAAGATAGATACAAATATAAATTTTTTACACCATTGTTTTTTTTTATTTTATATATTTTGATTCATTTTATCTCAATGACTATATATTGTTGATAATAACAATTGGTTTATGTTGTTATAAAAACTTTATATAAATATAATTAATTCATATAAAGTATAAGCAATATTGTTTTTTTATACAAATCAAATCACTCTCTTTGAAGTATTATAAATATTTAAATAAAAACAATTAATAAAAAAGATAACAAAAATAAAAAAGTCAGGCAATTACAAGTCAAGGCCACACACTTGCCTTAATAAAAGACTCGAACATATTTGGACTTGGAATACTAGATATGCACATATTTGTTTTCTTACATTAATAGTAAATAATTTATCACCTGTTTCTATGCACACAACATACACATATAAAAGTGGATAATAAATCACCTACAATGATAGGTGACCAATCAACATTAATTTTTTTCTTAGAAAATTAGAGCTCATATTTTTAAACCTTAAAAATCAAATTTTATTTTTTTTTTATCAAAAAACATCTTCAAAACACTATATAAATCTAAAAAATCACATAGCAACCACAAAATACCCTAAAATCACTATAATAAAATAAAAATCAACTGAATCAAAATAAATTAAATGGAATATAATCTATTTTTCTCATCATGTTTAAAAAAAAACTACTTTCGGGAAGATGAACCTATTACCATAAAATGTTTTTTTTTTTTTAGCTAAAATAGAGTCAATCAACATTTTTCCCACTTTTATAATTTTTTATCAAGTTTCTCTCTTGTATTTCTATCTCAGAGGCTGAAAAATATACATATAATATTTTAAATTAAAATAAGAAATTCTAAAAACTTTGAGATTATCATCAATTTTGTTCTCATTTTACACTATGTTCCTCTATCTTTTAATTTTATTTTTTTTTATTACAATTTAAAGTTTTATCTTATAAATTTGGCTGCAAAAGAATATTTAAATAAAAAAATTGAGGAAAAAATAAATAAAAAAGGTGAAAAAAAGAGCATCAATGTTAAAATGAACAATGAAGCCGCCTCAAAAACCCCAATTCTTTTAGTTTTATTTATCATTATGAGTATAATTATAATAGAATGACCACCAATTTTTTGGTTATGATTCCTTTCCAGGTGTCCTCTTATGTATCAGTGTTGAGATCAAGAGCATAACACACGACTTAGAATCAAAAAATCTCTCGAGTGCTTATCTTATGAGATTTGAATTGCTGTCGAAATTCTCACCACCGAGAGATATCCCTTGCTAGTTGACAAACAAGGATATAATTACGAAAAATACAAGTTGCTGGAGGAAGTCAACCACTCGGGCAACCACACATAATCATAATATATTAAAAGGACTTTATTATCTTATCGCAAAAAATAATTTCTACTTTCAAAATTAAAAAAAAACTTTTACTCTAAAAACATATAAGAAAATATTTACTTTTTCCTATATAACAATCAAAAAAATATGTCAATACTAATATGGAAATTCTATGCTATCTTTAATATATCAAATAATATTTTTAAATCATTATAAAGTACTTTATTTACATTTTATTTTAACTATCAAAACTTTAAAAATACTTCAAAACAGGTTAAAAAATGCAATAACTAAATATAAAAAATAAAAAAATTTACATCAAAATCTATCAAATTATTAAATAGAATCCTAATTCATTCCTTTTATATATAAGATACTTGGTTATTGTTTTATGTCATTCTTTTTTACCATAGCTACTAATATTATTAAAAGAAGACTACGTAAAATGAGTCATAAAATTCATTTCATGTCTATTCTTTTAATTTCTATTCATTTCACATATAATTCAATTCTAAAACTTATAAAATTATATCAAAATTAAATAAATTATTGATTGGAACTTTGTTCTTTTTTTGTAAACTCTGGTTGTTTATATGTTTTAAGATTTATATATTTTGAAAAAAAACATTAATATTTAAAGGACTCCTTATTAAAAAAAGGAAAAAACTTTTTTATTGGTATCTATATTTTTAAATAAAGTCTTTAAAATAGAAGAATCTGTTAATATTAGTATAGTTAGCTTAAATTTTAGTTGAATCGGTTTATATATTTTTGAGAATTAAAAAAGAATTATTGCAAATTCTATTACCATTGTTTAATCATGGGAAAAATTACATATGTATTTTTGTTTATGATATGTTAAATTTCTTGAGAGAAATACTAACTAAATGAAGCAGATTTTTTTTTATATATTTTTTTTATTAGTAAATCCATCAATGATTATGTTGTTGATCGACTCATTGACATACTATAAATTATTAATTATAGTTTTTTGAATAATTTGTTTTTATCTATGAATCTGTTGGCAAAATACATATTAATAAACTATAAATATAAATATAAATATAAAAAATATATTTCACTAATAAATCTAAAATTTTTATTAGCTATCTAAATTAAAATAAAATTTATGCTTTCGATAAATTTAAGGAAACACAGAGCAGTTATTTTATTTTATATAGATTGAAATGAAAGGCTGAATGCAAATTCCTACAGTCTTCACCCAAGCTTAAAAAAAAAAAAAACAAATCTAAAATGGATTAATTTTGGTGGGTCCTTGTATCATGTATTTTATATATTACATAAAAAGAAAGGAATATATATATACTAGGTCATGAGTTTTATGTATTTTTTTTGCTAAGTTAAAAAGAAAAAGAAAACTAAAGCCAAATGATTCATAAAAAAAAAACACCTTAGTAAAAGGTTTTCTTTTATATATAATTTATATAGAAATCATTTTAATTACTTCCTTCAGCTATGCAAAAAATAGATTTAGCATGTCTGTTCGTGGCGTTCTAAGTTTTCTTTTTTTTCTTTTCGTTTCAATATCTATAATGAGTAAGAGGCAGCAGTGGCTTAACAAGTCAAGCAAGTTGAATATTAGAGGCCGATTAAAAAATGAAAGAACACTGGTCGAAAAAGACATAATGATCACGAATCTTACCATGTGATAATTTGGAAGCATACTTACCAAAAAAAAAAAAAGATAATTTGGAAGCCGAATGGCCAAAAAAATAAAAAAATAAAAATACCGTCAAACATTATCCCGTGATTTATCATAAGACAAGCATGGTCAAGTTGTATCAAGTGTCTAGATGCAAGGGAGCTAGCCACATTCGAACCTCTGTACATCATCATATACTCCACAGTAATGAAGCCATAACAACACCACTGCTTGTCGTCATTTTGGTACTGGTTGTGTTCTGCGTGGCTGCAGAACCGCAATTTCATGAAATTTTGAAATGTTTTTTTGTTTTAAATTAGCTTTTTTAATATTTTCAGATCATTTTACCATATTAATATCAAAAACCATTAAACATGCTCCTAACCGACACTCATGAGCTGAGAGCACGAAGGGGGGTTGCCCCAGAGCCATAGAGCAACGTCCACTGAGCCTTCAAGTAATGGCTTATGAAAGGCAACAGAGTCGGAACAATTACGAAACTTTAAGAAATGCGAAAGTGCTCTCAGCGCTGGAAAAATGTGGGTGCATGGACATGCAGGCTGACAAAATAACGTGCAGTAAGAAAGAGTTATGGGTTACGGCCTAACCAGCTATAGATGCAGCAGTAGGTATGACCCCTCTTTCCTCCTAGCTGCAGAGGCACACCAATGTGTTTTGGATTCATTCGAGACTGGTCATAATTCAATTATTACAGCTTTAGAATTCTCTATTTCATTCATTCAGAGCCTGTACCTTTGCTAGCCTTGAAAATTATCCTTGCTCGCGCTTTCTACTGCCGCTGTTCCTGATAAAATAAACATGCAACTAGGAACAAAAGGACAGCTGATTGAAGTGGGAAAATGCAAAAGAAAACATCAATCAACATGGTCGGTATGTAATGCAGCCCCCCCTCCCCTCCTCTCCTCTCCTCTATCCATCTTGGGAACATAAGTCAGACTTCAGAGTACTTTATACATATTATAGACAGTCTAATTCCACAAAGACTAATTAATCAGGAAAAAGCCATTAATTTGTAGTTAAGAAATAATAGAAAGAAAAAGTGCGTGCGTGACCCTTGTGTTTCCAAGACATTATTTAAGACCATTGGAAAAGAGAGATCACTGTCGCCCAAGAATTATATTACTATTTATTGGAATAGTAATTGGAGGAGAGATTACTGTAGCCCGAGAACTATATTACTATTTATTGGAATAGTAATTTGATGATATCATCTCTGATATGAAAAACCTTTTGACTAGGTATTTATTGAAGGTAAGATGTTTTCTTTCCGTGATATAACTAATTTTTTATAAATTATACAGGGTTAGATTTATCTTTTTTTTTTTTTTTTCTGTAGTAAGAATACAAATTTAATCATAGAATGAAACAAAATATAATGTTGCTTATTTGGGGATGTTTTGGTCTTTTCAGATTTTTTTAAAATAATATAATTATCTTGATATTTTTAAAGAAAAAATCAACTTAATTATCTCATAAGGTCTTTTTTATTATTTTACATTGATTTTATTGTAGATTTGAAGGTTGTTTAGGGGTTTTTCTATAAATAACATATATTAAATATATTTGAAAAAAAATTGTTGGCTAATGTGCGAAATGCACCAGCATATAGATAGCCTCCGTGTTGTTCAGGGGATGCATGTGGAGCTGTCCAGTAATTAAACACTATTATCTTAGGAGACATTTAAAAAGTCACGGCGCCTCTAACCCGAGGAGGCAATGTGTGTTTTAAGATTCATGGTGGCTTAGCTTTGATAGTGATTTTCCACCTTCTTCTCCCTTTCCCCATCTAGAATTTCATGCTAACTTCTTAAAAATTCAATAACAATCTTTTAATTTATTGATTCTTCATATTTGATTCCCTTTATAATTTTTTTAATGTTGAATAATTTATTAAACTGGTATGTCTTTTCAATTTCATCCCTCTTGAATTTTTTCATCTTTCAAATTTGCCTTATATTTTTTAATTGTTATTTGTTTTTACTTTGACAAGTTTTTAAAATTGATGTTTTTTAAATTGATTTATAATAAATTTCTTAATTCAACTTAGATCCAAAATTTTATAGGTTAAAAGTTTTTAAGATTTGATTAAGTCTAGAATATTTGTTTGGGTTTACTTAGTTTTTTTCCCCCCTTTGTCTAGGCTAATTTTTTTCTCTATTTCATCCTTCGGTGTTTATTTAATTAGACTAAGTTTCTTTTTAGCTTGCTTTCTAAGGAATTCATTCTTGGTTTTAAAAATGACTTGATTATCTCGGATTTTTATGTTTATTGTTCTTTGTTGTGTTTTTTTTTGCTAATTTTTTAAATTTGTATTTTCTCCAAATCCTTTCCTTTAATATTTCATATGATTTTTTTTAAATAATTTAAACGGTTAGAATTCATTTTCTATTTCATCCTCCTTTATTTTGTTTTTCTTTCAAATTAGTTCTTATTTTTTGATGTTATTTATTTTATTTGAGATAATTTTATTTATTTATTTAAGAATTAAACTTCTTGATTCAGTTTGGGTCTAAGATTTTATAGATTATATATTTTAGAGATTCAACTAAGTTTAGGAGGTTTTTTCGGGTTTGTTCCATTTTTTCCCCTTTTTATAAGTTAATGGTTTTTCTTTTAGTTTTTTGTATTTTTTATTTTAATAGTGTTAGTCTCAAATTCATGACTAGAGTCACCCGTTATAAAAGTTAACACAATTAACTTTAGTTTTTTTAAAAAAATTATTTATTTTATTTTTATATTTAAAAAATTAATCTTCATGCTTTTTTCTTTTCCCTTTCAAGTAGAGTTAATTCAGTTTAACGTAGTTTTTTTTCTTGTATTTTGTTTTATTTTTTTAATTTTGACTTTCAAGTTTTTTATATTGGGCTTATGTCCTGTTTTTTAAATAATTTTTTGTGAATATTTTTTGGTGTTATATATTTTTTATTTATATTATTTATATTATTTTTAAATAATTTAAACGGTTAGAATTCATTTTCTATTTCATCCTCCTTTATTTTGTTTTTCTTTCAAATTAGTTCTTATTTTTTGATGTTATTTATTTTATTTGAGATAATTTTATTTATTTATTTAAGAATTAAGCTTCTTGATTCTTTATTTATTTATTCTTTTTTTTCCTTGTATTTTATTTTATTTTTTAAATTTTAAATTTCAAGTTTTTTATATTGGGCTCATGTCCTGTTTTTAATATTTTTTTGTGAATATTTTTTGGTGTTATATATTTATTTATTTATATTATTTAAATTATGAGTTGATCGGAATCCAGTCTCAATTTTTTTTTTTGTCTTCCAAAAACATTTTTACTGGCCGCAGAAAAGTGCGGGCCACCAATCTAGCTAACAAAAATCATCCTTGCCTCTGCAACATTAAAACAAAGAGAAGCCTCTCCTCTTGCTTCAACTTATCATGGCTTTCTCCATTCTAAAGCTTCTTCTCCTGCTCATTTCTTCTTTCTTCTTCACTTCGACATGGGCTCTCAACACATCTTCCACAACTTCTCTAGACGCCCATCTCTCCACAATAAGAACTTTTTGCGATAACAGACCATATCCAGATGCCTGCTTTAACTCGTTAAAACTTTCCATCTCAATAAACATCAGTCCAAACATCATCAACTTGCTCCTCCAAACCCTCCAAACTGCGATATCCGAGGCCGGAAAACTAACCAATCTATTCTCAAATGCTGGTGGTTCAAACATCATTGAAAGACAAAGAGGAACAATCCAAGATTGCTTAGAACTACATCAAATCACGGTCTCATCTTTACAAAGATCAGTTTCAAGAGTCCGTGCAGGTGATTCTCGTAAACTATTTGATGCAAGGGCCTATCTTAGTGCAGCACTCACCAACAAGAACACTTGCTTAGAAGGCCTAGATTCTGCTTCTGGTCCTTTGAAGCCTGCTTTATTGAATAGCTTGACTAGTACATATCAGCATGTTAGCAACTCTCTTTCAATGCTTCCCAAGTCAAAACACAGCAAGCAGGGTTATAAAAACCGTCGCCTTTTAGGATTTCCGAAATGGATGTCAAAGAAAGATCGCCGGATTTTGCAAAGTTATGAAGATGAATATGAACCTAGTGAAGAGCTTATAGTTGCTGCTGATGGCACTGGAAATTTTAGTACCATCACTGATGCCATAAACTTTGCTCCAAATAATAGTTATGATAGAATAATTATTCGAGTTAGAGAAGGAGTATATGCGGAGAACGTGGAAATTCCAATCTACAAAACCAACGTTGTTTTGCTTGGAGATGGAGCTGACGTCACTTTTATTACTGGTAACAGAAGTGTAGTTGATGGTTGGACTACTTTCAGATCTGCAACTCTTGGTACGTTTCACAATCTTTACAAGTTTATCCTCCATTTATGTTCTTACAGTGAAGATTTATGAAAAGAAAAAAAAAGAAAAAAGAAGATTTCCTTTTGGTCAATTATGCTTCAAAGAATTTACCCGGCCCCTCTTTCATGTCCCATGTCTTTTTAGGCATTTACTGTTTGGTTGAACTTGATTATTTCAAGAAACGTTAATCACAGTTTGAATCGAGCCAATCGTTATTTTGTTCATCTTAATTACAGTGCTAAGATACTTTGTGACTATTAAATTGCAGCGGTATCTGGTGATGGTTTTCTGGCACTGGACATAACCATTGACAACACAGCTGGACCAGAGAAGCACCAGGCAGTTGCCCTTCGAGTAAGTGCAGACCTAGTAGCACTCTACAGGTGCTCCATTAATGGCTACCAGGATACATTGTATGTGCACTCATTTCGACAATTTTATCGAGAGTGTGACATATCCGGGACCATAGATTACCTATTCGGCAATGCTGCAGTAGTCTTCCAGGCATGCAATATTATATCCAGAAAGCCACTGCCTGACCAATTCACAGTCATCACTGCCCAGTCTAAAGAAACCCCAGATGAGTATACAGGAATCTCGATACAAAATTGTTCAATTTTGGCTACAGAAGATTTGTACTCCAACTCAAACACTGTTAGGAGCTACCTCGGGAGGCCATGGAAAGTTTATTCAACGACAGTTGTTCTTGAGTCCTACATTGATGATTTCATTAATCCAGAAGGTTGGAGCAAGTGGTCTAATGATGATGATCAAGGATTAGACACTTTGTATTATGGAGAGTACGAAAATTATGGGCCTGGTTCTGGGACCGAAAACCGGGTTACATGGGCAGGGTACCATGTGATGGATGATAATGATGCTTATAATTTTACAGTATCATATTTCATAACTGGTGATGAATGGCTGGATTCCACTTCAATTCCTTATTATGATGGGATTTAAAGCTAGTTTTGATGCATTTGTATGACTTGATATAAGAAAGAAAAAGAAGCAAAATATGTTAATAGTATAGTATTTTATTTTACATGTTACACATGAATTTGTGCCTTGTCTTGTAGTGCATGGTTCCTTCTTGATACACAGACGGAGAAACACGGTTTTTTGGTAGAAAATCTAATGCTAGGATTGAGATCCTGTGGAGTGATTTTGATTTATCAACGAGAGATGTCTTGAAGAAGTGAAATTGAGGGGGACATCACAGCAACTTGTTTTAGATGCCTGGCTTTATTATCATGTGAGAATTTAATGAGCACAACAAATATCTACATCCTCATGCCGTATGAAGAACAATTGCCTAACGCGGCATGATATTTTCGCCGGTGGGGATGTTCACAGTAAATTTGCTGAGAGTGAAAAGCCAGTACGGTGAGCTGTTGTGATTCCTAGACCATGTCCAGTCTTTATCATATTTTTGAGATCTCATATTTTTGAGATTTGTTTTTTAACAAACTAGCCTTGAGAAACAACGTAGCTGGAAAAGATTATTCTGTTAAAAGTAAAGCAATCTTCACAATTTCTTTCTCTCTCTTCTTAGTGCTACTCCGCAAAAGGTCTGTACAACTGGGAGCAACGCCTTGATAAAGAAGTTCCCCTTTTTTCCTCTCTGTTCTTAGTGCTGAGAGTAATTATTGTTTATTGACAAGTGATGGCAGCACTCACCGACACAAGATGTTTACTGGGATGATTTTGGACACGAACAATAGGGTTTTTTCTGTATACTGCTCTAGTCGAAGAAGATACAAGTTACAACCATACATGGTTTTCAGATTGCTTTCACTGATACTTGACAGTCAGTCTAATCACATTCTTATTAGAATTTAAAATATCATGTTAGAGATATGATCTTAGCTAGGTGGCTTTCATTATTATTCTTCAGAGTAACTTCAACACAAGGTTTAATGATCTTACTTTAAAAAAGTTTGAAGTTTGATGTGTTGTAAGCCAACAAAGAGAAGATCTGATATCTGATACGCTCAAGTGATTGAGAAGGACATACGGATAAAAGAACAATAGAAGCTGAATCAAAAAAAGTTTCAAGTTTGACAATTGTGCTAGCTCTATATATATATATATATATATATATATATATATATTCTGGGGATAATTGATTGATGGTTTTTGATCTCTTGACATGGTCTTCATTTTTGGAGTCTCTGAAGCCTACCCCGCGTGATCCATTGGCCCCCAAAGGCGACGAAAGCCACAACCGACAAGGGCTCTTGATTCTTAAGTACGCTTTGCGTCTCTTTCTACTATGAAGTCCAAGTATATATTCCTGCTTTATATGTCCCCTGCATATCCACATGTGAGCCAAGATTAACCCAGCATTTTGAACAATTCAAGATATCAACATGTGAGGCATTTGAACAATTCAAGATATTAGGATTTTCTCTTTTCTTTCTGCGGCAATTAGTAATTTCTCTCCAAAAATGTTCGGATTACTTTATCCCAATACTAATAAAATATATTAAAAGAGCTAGGTACATCACCATAGTTGCTTATAATATTTATTTTATTTTTTAATTACATTCTTCTATGTCTAATTTCATGAGTAATTTGTTAAAAACTTTTATGAAAAGTAATATGACTAAAAGATTAATGTCTTCTCTCAAATGCAGAAGTGTCGAAGTAATAAATAACCCGGCAAGACCGGGGTCGAACCACAGGGAGGTTAATTGTACAAATTAAAAA